>NC_085860.1:16199163-16294163 GCF_034702125.1 Engraulis encrasicolus
TCTTCTCTTCCCTTCTCTTCTCTTCTCTTCTCTTCTCTTCTCTTCTCTTCTCTTCTCTTCTCCACTCCTCTCTCTCCTCTCCTCTGCTCTCCTCTCTATCTCCTCTCCTCTCTATCAGTCTTTCTTCCCACACTCCCTCACTCTTTCTTGCGAAATGCAGTCTTGAAAGAAAACTAATTTCTCATAAATTCATGTGATTTCACTGCCTCTGCTCTTGTTTGTGCCATGTCTTGGCACGTAGTAACATTACTTTTTTTTTTAGCTTTTACTTTCAAGGACTGTGCCTGTCAGCTCAAAGCAAAACATGTTTTTGTTTCTCACAACCAGTGGTTCAGTGGTTCTGCAGCTTGTAACATTGCGAGAGGCTCTTGTGAACTCACTTTGCTGCTCTCCATGGGCCTGTGAATGCCCTGGGTGAGTTTACAGCAGGTGAGCAGAGCATTTGTCGAACTGTAACAGTTCTCTGTGAGTGACGGCTCCAACTTCTAGACTCCAGGGAAACTGAAGACTAAAATGTTGCTTGAGCTTTGGAGCTGGCTACTCCTCCTGAGCAAAGGTGTTTGGATGTGTCAGGCTCTGGTCAAGAAAGTGTTCGCGTGCGTGCGTATGTATGTGAGTGCGTGTGCACAAGCTTTTGTGTGTGCACGTGTCTGTGTGTGTGCATGCGTGCGTGCATGCATGCATGCAAGCGTGTGCTTTTGTGTGTGTGTCTGTGTCTGTGTGCGTGCGTCTGTGTGTGCGTGTGCGTGTGTGGGTGTGTCTGTGTGTGTCCGCAAGGCCACAGATAAGTGCCTTCCCCTCTTCCCATGGCCAGACCTCCCTTCCCTGTCTGAAATTGCATCACAGTCTGGCAATGGCAAACAGGTAATGGAAGGAACGTAAGAAAGAAAGAAACAGAGAAAGGAGGGCAGAGTGCCGATTACAAGTGGAAGAGAAATGGTTTGCTGTGGCTAGATTCAACACCTGCAAATGGATCTCACACTTAAGTCCTGCTCTACCTTCCATTTGCGCTCTATTAATACCACAAGACATACCTGTCTGAAAACCTGACATTACTCTGTCACAAAAATGTGGAAAATGTTTCATTTTGCAAGTATGGCATATCAAGGCTCCCTGGATCTACTCAATGAGCAGCGGAATTATCGAAGGGAACAATAGCAACTGTAGCAAGAAGGACAAAACCATATGGGCCACTGGCGCACGCCCACCTGAATGTCAGGTCATGTACCATAAATCAATTTATTGGCCTGGACTACGCAGATGCAGACACTTAAATTCAGTCAAGAAAAACATTTTTTATAAAGGCTAAACCTGATTGGTGTTTCAGCCATAACGTTAAAAGAGTTTTTCTGGAATGCTGTAGACATGATGCCTTGCCCCAGATGAAAAATTCTGTAACATTTAATATCAGGATTGTCATTTTTGGTTTCAAGCTAAAAAAATGGGGGGGGGGAGATCAAATCAGAGTCGTCACAAATAGATGCTCTTAAATCATTGTACAGTTCCATCCTTCAACCAGGCCTGGTCTGGCCATCTGGCTTACAGGGCATTTCCCAGTGGGCCCTGCTCCCTCGTGGGCTGCTATTTTCAGAAATGTTTTAAAAAAAAAACTGTTTTTACATTTCTGAAAATAGGGACCCACGAGGGTGCAGGGCCCACCAGTGAGTCAGTTCTACTCCGCTAATTTTGAGGGGCCCCTTTAAGCCAAAAGTGCCTGGGCCCTACTTATCCCCCCAGGTCAGCGCTGCCTTCAACATGGTAGTCATGGAACACTCATGAACTTGAAACTCATTTGACAAGACTACACATGAGGTATTCAGCCAAATCTAAACCAACTTATTTAAATAGCTTTGAATACCATGGATGGCATTTTGCCAAAGCTGCACCTGCTTCATAGCTGTTCCCGGTGTCCTGATCAATGTCTTGCATGGAAACCTTCCTAACCGGTCTGTGCAGAGGTGCCAATGCCCAGGTTCAGAAAGCAAAAAACACAGCTAAATAATATGAGGCATCAAGTATTGGCAGAGGACGCGCTCAACTTCTTGGAAAACCGAAAAGCTTTTGGGTGCGAGATAAAAAGCGTCAACTTAAGGAAGAAGAAATCCGCACTCACAAACTGCGTCTCATTATTTATTTATATTACCACCATGTCCAAAAAGCAAACGCGTTTCGGCTAACAAGCCTTCATCAGTGCGTGGTACTCAGAACAAAGAAAGGGGTGCATCTTATCAAAGGGGAGGTGAGAGGTCACAAGCTGCAGGTGGATCACATGATAGTGGGTGGCACCCAAGGGTGCAAAAACACAGTGTAGCCTATAGGCCGGAACAAAAATACACCGTCTATATCTTTAAAACAAAAGGAACAATAAAGAATGGAAAAAAGAAAAAGAAAAACAAGGCTGGAATTGTAGGATGTCTAAAAAAACCAAAATGTTATGAAGGCAGCAGCAAGTACCATCGCTGGCCATAGCCAACATTAAGACTAATAAATGTAATGACATAACCAGTAACCAAAACATATTTACTGAGAAATTGTATTAATGGAGGAAACAGCAGCCTTCACTCATACCTATCCCTTTCATCCCCATAGATAAATAAATAAATAATGGGCTAAACCCCATCAGTGCGCAATATACCCAACCACCATGACGCCCGGTTTTCCATCAGAGCCCAGTGAACCTACAAAAGAAAATAAAGTACAATAGATTATAAGAAACTAGTTAGCGTTAGTTCTTCATTAAGCCCATTAGGTTGGACTGTTTGGAGCGTAAATATCCAATAGGCCTCTCTTTGGAGCAGGAGGCGCTCCCTGTCACCACCTCGTTTAAGAGGCTTGACTAACTCGATGCCCTGGAATCTCAGTGTACAAACATCGTGGCCACATTCATTAAAGTGTCTTGCCACGGGAGACTTAATGTCATGATTGCGTATGTTGCTTTTGTGTTCGTTTATTCGTATTCTTAGTTCACGTTTAGTTTTCCCAACGTAGCCAAATCCGCACGGACATTTCAACAAATAGACCACAAAAGTGGTGCGGCATGTTATTCTCCCCCTCACAGAGAATGACCTGCCGGTACGCGGGTGTAGAAAGGCATTGCCCTTAATCATTGCATTGCAGTTTACGCAGTTTTTGCAGGGGTAGTTACCCGGGTCAAGATTAGTAAGCCAGTTAGTAGGTGGGGTGAAACTATCAGCCCTTACCAAAGAATCTCGCACATTTGGAAATCTTTTAAAAGCAAAAAGAGGAGGATCTTGGAAGGAGTGGCCAATCTGCGAGTCGCTAGACAGTATGTGCCAATGCCTTTTCATAGTTGCCTTCACGTCGGAAGAAAGGGTAGAACAGGTTGAAGACAAAACAATGCGGTTATCAGACTAATCTTCTTTTTCTCAAGCAAGGATTCCCGTTCCATGTTACGTGCCCTGTCCAAACATGAGTTCAGATTTTCAAGGTCGTAACCTTTTGACAAAAAACGTTCATAAATAATTTTGGCTTGGCTCTCAAAATCATCAGCAGTACTACAAATTCTCCTCATACGCAGGAATTGACTATAGGGGAGAGATTTCTTCATTGAGGGAGGGTGATAGCTTTTAGAATGTAAAAAGTTATTTCTATCAGTAGGTTTTCGAAAAACCGACGTCTGGAGAACCGGACCTGTGGACCTAGAAACATTCACATCAAGGAAAGAAATAGATGACTTGTCATACTCCAAAGTGAAATGTATCGAATCCAGCCTAGAATTCAGAAAGTCATGGAAATTGTGAAGTTGTTCCTCAGTGCCTTTAAACACAAAGAATATGTCATCAATAAAGCGAAAATAGCATTTAAGACATTGCAAGAAAGAATTTTTAGAAGAATAAACAAAGTCCTCCTCAAATTTGCCCATGAACAGGTTTGCGTAATTTGGGGCAAATGGGGAACCCATGGCGGTCCCCTTCACCTGATGGTAAAAACTGTTCTCGTATTTGAAGTAGTTCATGTTGAGCACAATGTGTGCCAGATCCCATAAGAATGACGACGGGGGTTCATCCACATCCCGTGATTTGAGATAATGATCTAACGCGGATAAGCCAAGGTCGTGTGGGATGTTTGTGTAGAGGCTTGTAATGTCCATAGTGCACAGGAAGTCATCATTGGAAACATTGACATTCATAAGTTTGCTTAAAAAGTCAGATGTGTCTCTTAGATAAGAGGGCAAGGACCAGACGATGGGTTTAATATACCAGTCCACATATTGTGAAATGCCCTCGGTGAGAGATTGACAACCAGCTACAATAGGGCGTCCGGGAACAGTGATGTCACATTTTTTGTGTATCTTGGGCAAGGTGTAAAAGACAGGTCGGACAGGGTGTTGCTGAAGTAAAAATTCATGTTCGTTTTTAGTGATGTAATTCTCAGTCCTGCCAGTGCTCAGTGTGCGTTTTATGGAGTTAAAAAAACGGCCAGTTGGATCACACATGAGCGGCGCGTAAAACTCCTTGTCTCCCAATTGTCGTAGGATTTCATTGCGGTATGCCTCTTTATCTTGTAATACTATTCCTCCGCCTTTATCTGCATTTTTAATCACAATGGTGTCATCTTCAGATAAAGTTCGTAGAGCAGCCCGCTCGGAATGTGAGAGATTTGGATAAAAATGTTGGGGCTTCTCTAATTGTTTAGAGACATCCTGATCAACCAGACGGCAAAAGGTTTGGACTGAGGGGTTAAGAACATGGGGCATGAAAGTACTTTTGGGTCGAAAATGGCTCTTAGGCGAGTTATCCTGGGGGGCAGTCGGTTCTCTAGGTGGGGCAGGGGGGGCCGGATTTGTTGTGAAAAAAGCTCTCAATTTCACAGATCTGAAAAATTTGAAAAGTTCAATTTTTGTCATGAAAGGGTCTGTGTGCTTAGATGGAACAAAAGAGAGGCCCTTTGAGAGAACAGCAGTCTCCTCCGCACTAAGAGCTCTGCTGGATAGGTTTATCACATTTGATACCTCCGTGTCTGCCACCGTCTCCCTGCGTAACCGGTGTTTCTTGCCACCCCTTCGTGTCGGTCTCCTCTTGTATTTCTGGCCCGAGGTCCGTGTCTCCCCTCCTGGTGTAAAAAATTGCGTGCGGTACCTGCTGACGTAGTTTCACTTGCAGATTCATCAGTTGAGAGGCCACTGGAGTAGGAGTCGACCGTACGACGCCCGCTGCGCCATCTGCGCGCAGGTGCCGGGTTGAAGAGCCAACTGTAGACTCGATCGTTTTTGTAGTCCATGGTGTCACGGCGATACTTCCGCAATTTGGTTTCCATGATTTCTTTCCTGTATGTATCCAAAAGTGAGGTGCAGCGCTCATCTATCTCCTTTAGTTTATTAGCATCAAAAGTGTCCTGCATCTCTTTTTGAACCTCGGTAATTTCAGCTCGTGCTTTGGAGATTTCTGCATTCGTGTGCTCAATGACCAAAAGCATCAGGTCCAATGAACATTTATTAGTGATCTCACACCATTTCTTGCAGAAGGCATCATCCTCACGTCCTATTGTGGGTTCTTTGTCGATCCTGAGTCCTCTTGGAATGCGCTTGTTTCTGAAGTAGTGCGATAGAGTTGATCCATGCAATTCATTCCGTACTTCTGTCTTTTTCGCCTTTTCAAGTCGCTCGAATAGGGATCCAAAGGCATCGGTAATAAAAGGCTCTGATTCGGTGGGAAAAGAATCCTTTCAGAGTCGGCGTCAGAAAAAAATAGGGTGGAAGCCCTTGCTTCAGTTAGTTTATCTATATCTGTGTAGGACATGGTGGTATTGGTATGAAGGAGCGGCGTCAAAAAAGTAGACTTCAAGTATTGGCAGAGGACGCGCTCAACTTCTTGGAAAACCGAAAAGCTTTTGGGTGCGAGATAAAAAGCGTCAACTTAAGGAAGAAGAAATCCGCACTCACAAACTGCGTCTCATTATTTATTTATATTACCACCATGTCCAAAAAGCAAACGCGTTTCGGCTAACAAGCCTTCATACCAATACCACCATGTCCTACACAGATATAGATAAACTAACTGAAGCAAGGGCTTCCACCCTATTTTTTTCTGACGCCGACTCTGAAAGGATTCTTTTCCCACCGAATCAGAGCCTTTTTACCGATGCCTTTGGATCCCTATTCGAGCGACTTGAAAAGGCGAAAAAGACAGAAGTACGGAATGAATTGCATGGATCAACTCTATCGCACTACTTCAGAAACAAGCGCATTCCAAGAGGACTCAGGATCGACAAAGAACCCACAATAGGACGTGAGGATGATGCCTTCTGCAAGAAATGGTGTGAGATCACTAATAAATGTTCATTGGACCTGATGCTTTTGGTCATTGAGCACACGAATGCAGAAATCTCCAAAGCACGAGCTGAAATTACCGAGGTTCAAAAAGAGATGCAGGACACTTTTGATGCTAATAAACTAAAGGAGATAGATGAGCGCTGCACCTCACTTTTGGATACATACAGGAAAGAAATCATGGAAACCAAATTGCGGAAGTATCGCCGTGACACCATGGACTACAAAAACGATCGAGTCTACAGTTGGCTCTTCAACCCGGCACCTGCGCGCAGATGGCGCAGCGGGCGTCGTACGGTCGACTCCTACTCCAGTGGCCTCTCAACTGATGAATCTGCAAGTGAAACTACGTCAGCAGGTACCGCACGCAATTTTTTACACCAGGAGGGGAGACACGGACCTCGGGCCAGAAATACAAGAGGAGACCGACACGAAGGGGTGGCAAGAAACACCGGTTACGCAGGGAGACGGTGGCAGACACGGAGGTATCAAATGTGATAAACCTATCCAGCAGAGCTCTTAGTGCGGAGGAGACTGCTGTTCTCTCAAAGGGCCTCTCTTTTGTTCCATCTAAGCACACAGACCCTTTCATGACAAAAATTGAACTTTTCAAATTCTTCAGATCTGTGAAATTGAGAGCTTTTTTTACAACAAATCCGGCCCCCTCTGCCCCACCTAGAGAACCGACTGCCCCCCAGGATAACTCGCCTAAGAGCCATTTTCGACCCAAAAGTACTTTCATGCCCCATGTTCTTAACCCCTCAGTCCAAACCTTTTGCCGTCTGGTTGATCAGGATGTCTCTAAACAATTAGAGAAGCCCCAACATTTTTATCCAAATCTCTCACATTCCGAGCGGGCTGCTCTACGAACTTTATCTGAAGATGACACCATTGTGATTAAAAATGCAGATAAAGGCGGAGGAATAGTATTACAAGATAAAGAGGCATACCGCAATGAAATCCTACGACAATTGGGAGACAAGGAGTTTTACGCGCCGCTCATGTGTGATCCAACTGGCCGTTTTTTTAACTCCATAAAACGCACACTGAGCACTGGCAGGACTGAGAATTACATCACTAAAAACGAACATGAATTTTTACTTCAGCAACACCCTGTCCGACCTGTCTTTTACACCTTGCCCAAGATACACAAAAAATGTGACATCACTGTTCCCGGACGCCCTATTGTAGCTGGTTGTCAATCTCTCACCGAGGGCATTTCACAATATGTGGACTGGTATATTAAACCCATCGTCTGGTCCTTGCCCTCTTATCTAAGAGACACATCTGACTTTTTAAGCAAACTTATGAATGTCAATGTTTCCAATGATGACTTCCTGTGCACTATGGACATTACAAGCCTCTACACAAACATCCCACACGACCTTGGCTTATCCGCGTTAGATCATTATCTCAAATCACGGGATGTGGATGAACCCCCGTCGTCATTCTTATGGGATCTGGCACACATTGTGCTCAACATGAACTACTTCAAATACGAGAACAGTTTTTACCATCAGGTGAAGGGGACCGCCATGGGTTCCCCATTTGCCCCAAATTACGCAAACCTGTTCATGGGCAAATTTGAGGAGGACTTTGTTTATTCTTCTAAAAATTCTTTCTTGCAATGTCTTAAATGCTATTTTCGCTTTATTGATGACATATTCTTTGTGTTTAAAGGCACTGAGGAACAACTTCACAATTTCCATGACTTTCTGAATTCTAGGCTGGATTCGATACATTTCACTTTGGAGTATGACAAGTCATCTATTTCTTTCCTTGATGTGAATGTTTCTAGGTCCACAGGTCCGGTTCTCCAGACGTCGGTTTTTCGAAAACCTACTGATAGAAATAACTTTTTACATTCTAAAAGCTATCACCCTCCCTCAATGAAGAAATCTCTCCCCTATAGTCAATTCCTGCGTATGAGGAGAATTTGTAGTACTGCTGATGATTTTGAGAGCCAAGCCAAAATTATTTATGAACGTTTTTTGTCAAAAGGTTACGACCGTGAAAATCTGGACTCATGTTTAGACAGGGCACGTAACATGGAACGGGAATCCTTGCTTGAGAAAAAAGATGTCAAGTCTGATAACCGCATTGTTTTGTCTTCAACCTTTTCTCCTCTTTCCTCTGACGTGAAGGCAACTGTGAAAAGGCATTGGCACATACTGTCTAGCGACTCGCAGATTGGCCACTCCTTCCAAGATCCTCCTCTTTTTGCTTTTAAAAGATTTCCAAATGTGCGAGATTCTTTGGTAAGGGCTGATAGTTTCACCCCACCTACTAACTGGCTTACTAATCTTGACCCGGGTAACTACCCCTGCAAAAACTGCGTAAACTGCAATGCAATGATTAAGGGCAATGCCTTTCTACACCCGCGTACCGGCAGGTCATTCTCTGTGAGGGGGAGAATAACATGCCGCACCACTTTTGTGGTCTATTTGTTGAAATGTCCGTGCGGATTTGGCTACGTTGGGAAAACTAAACGTGAACTAAGAATACGAATAAACGAACACAAAAGCAACATACGCAATCATGACATTAAGTCTCCCGTGGCAAGACACTTTAATGAATGTGGCCACGATGTTTGTACACTGAGATTCCAGGGCATCGAGTTAGTCAAGCCTCTTAAACGAGGTGGTGACAGGGAGCGCCTCCTGCTCCAAAGAGAGGCCTATTGGATATTTACGCTCCAAACAGTCCAACCTAATGGGCTTAATGAAGAACTAACGCTAACTAGTTTCTTATAATCTATTGTACTTTATTTTCTTTTGTAGGTTCACTGGGCTCTGATGGGAAAACCGGGCGTCATGGTGGTTGGGTATATTGCGCACTGATGGGGTTTAGCCCATTATTTATTTATTTATCTATGGGGATGAAAGGGATAGGTATGAGTGAAGGCTGCTGTTTCCTCCATTAATACAATTTCTCAGTAAATATGTTTTGATTACTGGTTATGTCATTACATTTATTAGTCTTAATGTTTGCTATGGCCAGCGATGGTACTTGCTGCTGCCTTCATAACATTTTGTTTTTTTTAGACATCCTACAATTCCAGCCTTGTTTTTTCTTTTTCTTTTTTCCATTCTTTATTGTTCCTTTTGTTTTAAAGATATAGACGGTGTATTTTTGTTCCGGCCTATAGGCTACACTGTGTTTTTGCACCCTTGGGTGCCACCCACTATCATGTGATCCACCTGCAGCTTGTGACCTCTCACCTCCCCTTTGATAAGATGCACCCCTTTCTTTGTTCTGAGTACCACGCACTGATGAAGGCTTGTTAGCCGAAACGCGTTTGCTTTTTGGACATGGTGGTAATATAAATAAATAATGAGACGCAGTTTGTGAGTGCGGATTTCTTCTTCCTTAAATAATATGAGGCAACCAGCTCTGGCTTAGCTAAGCTCAGCTAAGAATTAAATAGTTCAGAATTAAAGTGAGTTTACATTGCACTTTCATTTAATTCCGAATAAACTTTAGTCTGATATGGGAAGTGTTTACATTATGTTTTCCAAAGCACAATTTAGTTTAATTCAGAATGAAATGTCCCATGTAAATGAGGCCAGTGTGTGCACTGAAAGCAGATAGATCAGTTACTAATGTAAAAATCTCCTGTTCTAAGAAAAGTTTCCCTTTAACTTAAACTCGGTAATCGGCACATTAGACCATGGAACGCATGGTGTATTCATACTCATGGTGTACTTATGGTGTATTCAGAGTGCATTTATAGTTCAAGTGCCTCTCACAATGTGATAAGTTGCACAACCATTGAAGGGATTGCAGAAATAAACACAAGATTTGTTTTTATTGTTTTTATTAAAAGCTGACGGGCACAGTCTCCGAAAGTTAACGCTGCAATCATCCGACTATGTGCCAACTGCCAAGACATGGCGCAAACAAGTGCGCAACCAGAGATATCACACATCACAGTCATGAGAGATTTGCTTTCTTGCAAGAGTGGATTGCAAGACCCTTGCATCTATGAATTGTAGTACGTATGTGGGTGAATATGGGGCATTTACATTACATTACATTACATTACATTTAGAGATGCACAGGATCCAAGATCCGGTTCCGGATCCGGCAGGATAATAGGGTTTTTCACAGGATCCGGATCCGGTAGCCGAGGCTTTTCAGTCAAAATAGTTTGAACCAAAGTGATAAAAAGGGCCCACCCACGAGTAGGCTATGTGTTTCAACCATTTTGTAGGATCCGGTATCCGGTTCCGGATCCGGCAGGATCTTAGGCAGTGGATCCGGTATCCGGCAGGATCCTAAAAATCAGGATCCGGTGCATCTCTAATTCTAATTCTAATCTAAACACTTAGTTGACGCTTTTTATCCAAAAGCGACTCAGTTATTTAGATACAGTGTATTGATTACAGTCCCTGGGGCAGTGTGGGGCCTTTGCTCAAGGGCACTTCAACCATGGCTGGTGTGGGATTCAAACCTGGAACCTTTCAATTACAAAACTGACTCCCTAACCATTGGGCCACGGCTGTCCCCGTCCCCCATTCAGTTGAAACTGAAAAGGGCGGTGCTGTATTCTACCTATTACGTGGCGTATTTGAATGTGCTATAGAAATGCAGGCCATTTATCATGTGGCACAGAGTATAAACAGGAAGTGTCATTGTCCTTGTACAAGCCTGGCTGGCTATCAGTGGCATGCCATATAACCCTCCTTACACAGGTCCCCCCACCCTGAACTAGCATACACACACACACGCACACGCACGCGCACGCGCACACACACACACTGAGAGAGAGAGATACACACAGACACAGAGAGGAACGCACGCACGCACGCACGCACGCACGCACGCACGCACACACACACACACACACATGTACATACACACACACACACACACACACACATGTACATACACACACACACCCTTTTTCCTCTTTAAACTTGCGTAACGCACTTGGTGACAGTGACTTGTGTGATGACAGTGAACATGGGACTCGTATTTCCCTGCCGGCTGAAATGCAGATCCTGTTCAGACTTGTCGAGTCAGTTACTCTACGAGTGGCACCTGTTTGTCTATGGGCTGTTTCGGTGTGTGTGTGTGCGCGTGCGTGTGCACGTGTATGTGTGTGTGTGCGCGCGTGTGCATGTCTGAGTGTGTGCCTGCACTCGAGTCGGGAGTGTGTTGTGTGTTTCTGAAAACTGAACTGTACAGTGTACTTCCATTTCCAAACCTCTGGGGGTTACGTGAGGCCAAAAAAGTCTCCTTACGCTGATCCCCTTTAATGTCAGCTTAAGATATTCAGCCACTTTGCTACAGGGCTGAGGCAGTCTGACTAACAAACACACTGATCGCCTTCTCCGGTTTCTCACTGAGAGAAAAGCGTCTATCAGGAAGCAGAACAATGCACACAGCGAATAGATTCCATCAAAACGCGTAGCGTACACGAGGAGAATAGATTCTATCAAAATGCATAGCGTACACTAGAAGAATACACTCTATTAAAATGCATAGCGTACACGAGGAGAATAGATTCTATCAGAATGCGATGCGTGTACGAGGAGAATAGATTGTATCAGAATAAGAAGATTATACCTGCAGACAATAGATTCTATCAGAATGGAGAGAGCGCTTGTTGGAAGATGGTTGGCAAATGTTTTTGTCATAACATTTGCAAGATAGTTTCAGGGTACCTACGTTTGTTATGGGATTCATAAAATATCATTTGTTTATCTGTATCATCTTAATTAGTGGAAAATCACACAAATCTCATGGACAGTTTTCCAAGAACAAGTAACCAACTTGCTCAATATTGATGATTAATCTGTGAGCAATTAGGAATTCCTCTGTAATTACTCAGTAGTGTTTTGTAAGCAGTTTAGGAAACACTGCAGTAATCTGAGTATATCATCTTACCTGCCTAGCTCACCTGAAGGGGAATTCTCTGTCCGTCTGTCTGTCTGTCTGTCTGTCTGTCTGTCTGTTTGACTTTCCTTGTTCTTTCTTTCTTTCTTTCTTTCTTTCTTTCTTTCTTTCTTTCTTTCTTTCTTTCTTTCTTTCTTTCTTTCTTTCTTTCTTTCTTTCTTTCTTTCTTTCTTTCTTTCTTTCTTTCTCTGTGTCTGTCTGTCTGGTTGTCTGTCTGGTTGTCTGTCTATCTCTCTCTCTCTCTCTCTCTCTCTCTCTCTCTCTCTCTCTCTCTCTCTCTCTCTCTCTCTCTCTCTCTCTCTCTCTCTCTCTCCCTCCCCTCTCTCTCTCTCCTATGTTCTATGTCTAATGGTGTTGGTATCTCTGTGTGTGTGTTCTATCCTTGTAGGTCTAAGCACTGTGTTCTGGCCCCAGTCCTGTGGGCAACGGAGGTCCAGGAGTCGGACCTGAAGAACATGGCCAGTCTGCTCTTGGAGAACGATGAGGACGCAGAAGAGCCACACAAAAGTAAGCCGCCATACTACAGTTAGTACAGTAGATGAATGCAAAGATTGCATTGAGATGTAATTATGTACTATGCATGATTGTACCAAAGCACATTATTTTTGGTCAAGCTCGCAGGCGATTTTGATTGATTTTGCGATATAGGACACAGTGATACATGTGTGTCCTACGCGAGGCTGAAAGAGCTCAGACATCATGCAGAAATCAAGCCTTGAACAGCAGATTACATTTGACATGTGAAATCTCAACTTTGAGATTTTGAAAATGTTGAATGACTATGATTTCAGGCATAGAGCTGTGATTTCGGGCATAGATAATTTTCTTGCCTCTGATATTTCTCCACTGTGATGTTTACAATGTCATACCAAAACAGATCAAAAGACCCATGGCATGTTGCAGTTCCCTGTAGGTACCTGTTGCATATAGGCATTTACGATTGCAGTATGGTTGTCATGGCTCCACCCAAACATCGTTATCACAAGCACGCGGTCAAATGGACAAGATAGCTACAGATAGCAGTTGCCCTGTTTGTTTAGAAGCATTTAAATGCAATGGTCAGTTCAGCCTGAAACAGCTGCCCATAACAAGGACTGTAAATGCATTACTGTGCAATAGAGATAGTGTTTATGGTGCTGATAGGATGATAAGGCCCTTCCTAATGGGCTATTCCCCTCCGCAATTACCGTCTAGTATTGCCTCCCCTCAACCATTTTGCATTCAGCATGCGTGTGTGTGTAAGCATTGTACATTGTGGTGGTCTTTTGTTGGGGTTGCATTGATAATAATGTGTTTGGAAAATTGCAATCAGTGTTGTTATTATCATTGGCTAAATGGTGGATCTCTGTTTTCTATCTCTCTATCTCTCTGTCGCTCTCTTTCTATATTCTTCATCTCTCCCTCTCTCCTCTCTATCGCGCGCTCTCTCTCTCTGTCTTTACCACCCTCTACCCATACGCTAAGCCGGTTGTTCCCTCCCCCCACCCATCCAGGTGATTTCAATCCCATGTTGTTTTCTGAATGGAGGCAAAGGGCATCAGCCACCACCACCCCAACCTTCCCCACCCTCTACTCTACCTCCCCCACCCTCCCCTCTGCCTGCCATTGCCACTGCACAGCTCATAACAATAATTGTTTTTGCCCGTATCCTGACCCTGCCTCTTCTGTACAGCACACACACACACACACACACACACACACACACACACACACACACACACACACACACACACACACACACACACACACACACACACACACACACACACACACACCGTCAGGGATGAGCACAAACCGATCGAGCGGCAGATTAGAGCAAAGCAAAGCAGTGCTGTGCTGCGCAGGGATGGGATGGGATGGGCTTGGTTGGGATGGGCTTGGTCATTAGGGTTGTAACTGTATCGGCCGGTGGGCTACTAAAGGTCAAGTGTAATGGCTTGATGAGGCCACCTGGGAGACTCCTCTGTGTGGTCTATGTCCCCAAACTGGGGGTTGGGATCCCTAGGGGGGGTCACTGAGGTACTGAAGGGGGGTCGCGGACAAAAGGGACTTGTATTCACTTTGTACGTGTATCCACATTGTATGGTTGATAGATTTATTTGCTGTCCTGCTGTGTATTAGCAATATTCGCGGACAAATTATTAATGGAAAATCTAGCAATATTAATGGACGATGTCCGTTTTTAAAAAAAAACGATTTAAAAAAACGATTTCCTTCGCATTTTCCTCCTGGAGTAAATACATCCTATAGAGAAAACCATGAGTGCTTGAAAGACAGAGGGATCAAAAGCCTAGTCAAGTTGTTGTAGTTAACTTGGGTTTGGGAGCAATAAAAAACCTTCAGAGAAGGGACAGTTGGGAGGAGTTTACTGACAATCCCCAAGCTTTGTTTAACAGTCATATGATAATGACTTAAGCGACATTGATACAGTAGAGGAGACATCGGGCTGCATATAGAAATGAATGTGTAATGAATGTGAATATTGACATAAATATATAATGTTGTTCAGCCCTTTCACTGGGAGGAATTTTGAAAAACTGGCCCTGTGACCAGCACCCCTCATGTAGAATGTGTACGCCTATGTGTGTGGGGAAAAAGGCATAGCCTACTCTCTTAGACCCTTTTTGTCTGTGCGTTAACAATTTCACAGTTGTTGGCAAATTTGTTGTCCATTAATATTGACAGATTTTCCATTAGTAGTTTGTCTACTAATAATGCTAGAAATATATTGCTAGACTAAGACTAGGGGGTCGCCAAAATATTCGTAAGTCCAAAAGGGGGTCCCCGCTGAAACAGTTTGGGAACCACTGATGTAGTCTATGTCCCCGCTCCCCATAGGAAGCTCAACGGCTACTATGTCTGCCATGTGATTGGCTGAGCGGTTAAAAAGAGAGCTGTTGTGTTGTGTTGGTTTTTTTTTCTTCCTTCCCTCTCCTCCTCCCTCCCCTCCGTCTGTTAACTGTGCGTTAAATGTCAGCGGCAGGTTTACAAGGTCCCTGGGGGATGACGCTTACGTGTGGAGCACAAAGACCGGTTCTGTGGCGCTGCGCTGCAGTGCGGTGCGGCCGGGTGGGTGTGCATTGGAGCAGGGCTGCTATCACACGGGCCCATACTACAGACAAGACTGGACTGGTCATCTGGCATAGCGGGCATTTCCTGGTGGGCCCTGCGCCCTCGTTGGCCCCTATTTTCAGAAATGTGTTAAAAAAAAATCTTTCTTTAACATTTCTGAAAAGAGGTGCCCACGAGGGTGCGGGGCCCACCGGGAAGTCCGTTCTGCGTTGCTAATTATGAGGGGCCCCTTTAAGGCAAAAGTGCCTGGGCCCTATTTCACATCCAGTACAGCCTGCACTACAGTGCAGACAAAGCATTGGGTAGAGCTCTGGAGAGTTCTCCTGTACTGCAGCCCATCAATACGGGCGAGACGAGTAGAGCGAGGGATGCACTGGCTTTAATGAGGGGTGAAAGTGGAGACTATCACTCTTTCTTTTATTCTTCTTCTTCATCTTTCTTTTCCTCTCTCTCCTCTTTTGCTCTGCTCTTGATACTGTATCTTTGTCTTTGTTCCTCTCCTCTTTCTGTAACTCTCTCTCTCTCTCTCTCTCTCTCTCTCTCTCTCTCTCTCTCTCTCTCTCTCTCTCTCTCTCTCTCTCTCTCTCTCTCTCTCTTTCTCTGTCTGTCTCTCTCTCTCTCTCTCCCTCTCTCCTCTCTTGTTTACCTCACTCATTTGCTTTTATTAGTGTGCCAAACCTGTTGCGTCTTTTAACCACCAACAGAACACCCAAAGTATTCTTGATTTGTTTACCGCTGTCTAGTGTCAGTTTGTTCTATTTGCAAATGAGTTTTACTGTGCATTAGATGCCTTCAAGGCCATAGGACTCCATTCTCTGTCATGGCCCTCAGGTTAGTCTGTTTTAGCCCGTAGTTCTTGAGATTGTCACAACACAACGTGTCTGGCCATGAATGACTACTAAATCAATGGAGTGAATCATCCGCACACTTTTTTTCTTTACTGGCAAAAGGAGAGAGAGAGAGAGAGAGAGAGAGAGAGAGAGAGAGAGAGAGAGAGAGAGAGAGAGAGAGAGAGAGAGAGAGAGAGAGAGAGAGAAGAGAGAGAGAGAGAGAGAGAGAGAGAGAGAGAGATAGAGAGAGAGAGAGAGAGAGAGAGAGAAGTGGAAAGCAATATATGCAATAGATTGATCCCAAACATTGATGCCCATTGACGGGATTAGATGTGTGCTGTGTGTGGGGCAGCTGACAGCTTTTGCTGGGCCCAGGGCAAAGCTAGTATGTGAAAGGCCCCCCATCTAATACATACAATGTTAAGAAAACTCAATTTTGGGCCCCGTCTCTCCCTGGGCCCGTGACAACTGACCCCTTTGCCCCCCTGTCAGCTTCCCTGCACACCAGTACGTACCGTACCGTACAGTCACATAATAACCAGTATGGTTTGTTTACTTTTTGTACTGTCAGGCAGAGAGAATGAAAAGAAACAGGAAGACACACACTTGAATGATCTGGAATAACATTCCAAGTGAAAGGAGCTACTGTGTGTTGCTGCTACTGTGTGCGTTATAGCATAATATATCCAATAATATGCCGGCACAGGAGGTACCAGTGGGGTAATGTACTTAAAGTACTGACAAAAGAAATGGAGAAAGAACACAACAGGGACAGGAGTACACAGATAGTAGAATGCAAATGGCCAGTGAATGGAACCGACTGTGTGGACCTGATTGTGTGTGCTGTGCAATAATACACATACGGTAGGCACATACAGGGGCGGATCTAGCCATTTTGGGGCCCTAGACAAAATATGAACTTGGGGCCCTCTGTGTTTTGGTGCCGTTTTAGTGTTTTGTCTCATATGTATATTCAATTACTTTACATAAGAGACGAATTAAGATCAAGCCTCCTTTTTTTGAGTGTTTACCACGACTGGTGTGACAGTTGGGGCCCTATGGAGGACAGATTTGATCGGAGCCCTAGGCAATTGCCTAGCTTTTCCTAATGGAAAGTCCGCCTCCGGGCACATAATGAACTAGTGGGATTACGGCACGTTTAGTACTGAATAATACAGAGTGAGAGAGCAAAGAGAGGGTAGAATGATCCGGAATGAAGTGGCCAGTAGACACATGCGGTAGTGTATCAGTGATATTTATGTACATTTCATACTCACAAAAGCGCTGAGAAAAGAGAGGGGACATGATCCAGAGTAAAATAGCCAGTGAAAGGAGCTACTGTGTGGACCAGCTTGTGTATGTGTGTGTCCCATGTTGCCCAGACACCGGTGTCTTCCCTGGAGCTGTGTGTGTGTGTGTGTGTGTGTCCGCGCATGCGTCCGCGTGTGTGTCCGTGCGTGTGTGTGCGTCCGCGTGTGTGTGTCCGTGCGTTCATCCATCCGTCCGTTGTCTCCTCTCCTGGTCCTCAGATGCTCCTGGTCTCTGGCTTGGTTGTGGAACCGTGAGCTTCCTCTCTCCTGCCCCCCATCCAGGCCTGCCTCCCTCCCTCCCTTCCTCGCTCCCTGCCTCCCTCGCTTACGACTTGTTTTCCCCAGGGAAGACACAGTGACTGAGAGAAAGAGAGAGAGAAATGGAGAGGAGAAGGAGAAGAGCTGGAAAGAGAAAGGAGACTAGAGAGTGAAAGGGGAGCCTTCATTTACCCCCCTGCTATCATCACTTGCGTAACCACCCACCACCACCACCACTACCACCATCCTCCCATCCTCCCCCCAAAAAGGATTGAATGTGGTTGTCCCAGAGTAACCCCTTCCAACCCCACTTCTATTCGTTGTTGTTGTGCCTCTATGCTCCCTGCCTATCAAGAAACAGCCCTTGTCTTCTGGAAGCTTTTCCCACACAGAGAAGGCAAAAGCTGTGTGTGCCACGGCCACCGTTTGCCCAGCTGTTTGTCCAATTGCTCATGTTCCGGCCTGTGCTAGCTGGTAAGATGTATGTGTGTGTATTGTGTACATACACGGTAAATTTACCAATGTGTTAATTGAACACTTACAAAGTCCAATTCAACACACACAGTGTTGGTCCCGCTCTGTAAGAGTGTTGAGTTGACAGCTAAATTTACGGTGTGTGTTCTTCAGACCCCGACAGTCAGACAAGATGTGATGGAAGTGGGGGCCACTGCCAGCCATTGTAGCGTACATTTCTTAAGCCTTACTCATCGCTTGCGGGTGAAAAAGAAACTCCAGGAGCCACAGATGATGACTCAGAGAGTGTGTGTGTGTCAGGGCTTGACACTGGCACCTGCCAACTGGCCAAATGCTGGTAAAACTTGGCTGTGGCTAGTAATACTTTCAGTGTCACTAGCCAATTTGGCTGGCAGCTTATTCCTTGGTCTGACATGCCGTACAGTAGGCATCATAGTACCCTATATGCTACTGTTTGCCCCTTGTGTACCAATTGTTTGTATCTAAGTACAAGAAAAAGCTCAGTAACTCAGTTTCTATTTGCTTAATAATTAACTTCCATGTTAAAAGCTATACACCCATCTTGCTTTGTCATCATCTTTTGCGTATAGATGTACACCATCACGATAAAGAAAACAAAAAACAATATCAAATTCATGACTAATAGAAAGGCTGAATGGGACTTGGGAAAATCACTAGCCACACTGGCCGGTGGGTGAAAAAGTTAATGTCAAGCCCTGGTGTGTGTGTGTGTGTGTGTGTGTGTGTGTGTGTGTGTGTGTGTGTGTGTGTGTGCGTGCGTGCGTGCGTGCGTGCGTGTGCGTGTGCGTGTGCGTGTGCGTGTGCGTGCGTGCGTGCGTGCGTGCGTGCGTGCGTGCGTGCGTGCGTGCGTGTGTGTGTGTGTGTGTTTGTACGCACAAGTATGTGTATATGTGTGCGTGTGCGTGTGCGTGTCTGTGTTCACACGCACGAGTGTGTGCACGCGTGTGTGTGTGTGTGTGTGTGTGGGTGCGCTCCAGTGTGTGTGTGTGTGTATGCGTGCATGCTTGGGTGGTATGTGTTTGTGGAGGGGCGTTTTGTTGGCGTGTGGATGTTGGGGAGGCCCCGATGGATGTAAAGCTAATTGAAAGCTTTGACAGCAGAGCGTTGCTCAGTAGAGACTAGAAAGCTGAACAGAAACGATCTCCCCTGTGACTAACCCTGTGAGTCATCTTCAGGTCTGTCTACACCAACTTGCCTCACAAAGACGCTGGACCAACAATCAGAGGCCCTCGCTCGCTGGAAATATACACTGCTCCTTTCCTCCCAGAAAGAGATGGAGCACTCAGAGAGAGAGAGTGAGAGAGAGATATTGTGTGTGTGTCTGTGTCTCTGTGTTTGTGTGTGTGTCTGTGTTTGTGTGAGTGTCTGTGTCTCTGTGTGAATCTGTGTTTCTGTGTGTGTCTGTGTGTCTGAGTTTGTGTTTGTGTCTCAGTATGAGTGTGTGTGAGAGAGGGAATCTCTCTCACAGAGACTGTGACTGTCTGTGTGTCTGATGAAAAGAGAATAAGATGTCGAGAGATCGTCTTTGTGTATGTATGTCCCTGTCCCTGTCTGTCTGCGTTTCTGTGAAAGGGAGAGCAAAAGAGACATAGATTGTGGGTCTGTGTGCAAGTCAGACTGCAAACAAGTTGTGAGGCCCATCCTCGCCGGGGTTTTTGTATTGTGAGTGAGGACGTGTGTAGTATTTGCAGTAGCGCGCACACAGTCAATGCGTCTTGTCACGGTTAACTTGGCACCGAGTGCCAGCTGATCTTTGTTCACAACACTTCAGCAGCAGGCAGCAGCAGACACACTGCCAGGGGGGAATCACATGACGTGGAGAATTAGGCCCGCCGACAGGAGGGGACAAAGGGGTATGTTGTCCCGGGCCCAGTGGGATGAGGGGCCCATAATTGGGTCCCCGTCACATTGTATGTATTGAATAGGGGGCCCTTTCAGATGACTTTGTCCTGGGCCTGGCCAAAGCTGTCAGCGGCCCTGTGTAGCATACGCTGCACTGCACTGCATACTAAGTCAGTGAAACTTTCTTTTGCAGAGAAACACTGTCAGTCAGCTGAATGCTTAGTTTTTATTTATTATTTATTGTTTATTTATTTATTGCAAAACAAAAACAAACTGTGTTTACTTCCCCGTTTCCCTGGGGACTGTTTTTCTTTCTGCAAACACCTGATATGAATAAAATGGAGCACCACAAACTCAACGACACGACACGACCTTGAATGAGAGTAAAGTGCATTAAGTGGCATTAATGACTGAGAGGAAGAGAAAGAGGGAAAGGAGATAAAGAGGAAGAGGAAGGGAGGAGGGGAGAAAAAGGGGAGAGGAGAGAGTGGAAGAGGAAGGAAAGAGAGGAGAAAGAGAGGAAGAGGAAGGAAGGAGAGGAGAAAGAGAGGAAGAGGAGAGGAAGATGAAGGAAGGAGAGGAGAAAGAGAGGATGAGGAAAGGATGAGAGGATAAAGAGGAGAGGAGAGGAATGGAGGGGAGGGGAGAGGAGAAAGAGAGTAAGAGGGGGGGGGAGAGAGAGAGCGGGGTGTAGAGGTAACAGCACTGCGTTGTGGGGTGCAGAGGTAGAAGCACTGCATTGTGCTAGTGTGAGCTGACTGCGCCGTCTGGCCTGTGTGTGTGTGTGTGTGTGTGTGTGTGTGTGTGTGTGTGTGTGTGTGTGTGTGTGTGTGTGTGTGTGTGTGTGTGTGTGTGTGTGTGTGTGTGTATTACTACCTCAGCACAACCCAGCAGTGCTAGCAGGTAGCCTCTCTCTCTTTCGGGCTATATTTCTGTCTCTCTCGCTCTCTCTATAATTTTCTGTCTCTCTCTCTCTCTCTTTCCCTTTTCCTGCTTACCCTCACTTGCTCTTTCTCTCCCACACTCTCAACTTCTCTCTCTCTCTCTCTCTCTCTCTCTCTCTCTCTCTCTCTCTCTCTCTCTCTCTCTCTCTCTCTCTCTCTCTTTCTCTCTCTCTCTGTCTCTCTTTTTTGCTGGTACTGTGACTCAGCTCCCCAAAACAGTGCTCAGAGGTGCTCACCTCAGCTACCGACTGTCCACCTTCTGCCTAATATCACCCCTAAAAGACACACACACACACACACACACACACACACACACACACACACACACACACACACACACACACACACACACACACACACACACACACACACACACACACACACACACACACACACACACCAGCTGGCAATGCAACACAGTGCCCTGAGAGAGTTGTTCTCTAGAGGGTCATGATGATTCTGACGTTTTGCATATTCATGATATCATAACCCCAGCAGAACATCTGACTATGTGGAAGAGGAGAGGTGCCCAGGCCTGGACTGGTAAGCTGGCATACGGGGCATTTCACCGGTGGGCCGACAGCCACAAGCAGGCGACAATACTGTTGCTGCTGTTGTTTTTTTCTTTAGGGAATGGCCCACAGTTTATTTTAGGTGGTATGTCTCAGGCGTGATGCCACAGCAGTCTGACTGAGGGCTGGACTGGTAATCTGGCGTACAGGGCATTTTACCGGTGGGCTGACAGTCCCCAGGGGTTGTTACTGTTGTTTGTTAGTCTGTTTTTTCTCAGGGACTGACTGACAGTGTAGAGGGGGGCAGCCGATTGGCCCACCTTTAATATGTGGACTTAGTCGAGCAGGATATACAAACCAGATTCCAAAAAAGTTAGAACTCTTTTTTTTTTAATTAAAGAAAGACGCAAAATTCTGTAATTTTTGAAAGATTCAATTTGTTAATAGGATGGAGAATTGTGCAAAGTGGACATGTCAACTGTTAAAGCCAAGAAAAATTACTGCTTTAAGGGAAAAGTATGTGGGTAGATGACGGATAGGCAGCAAAAAACATTTTTTTCACAAAACATTGTTTATGAGGGAAAAAAGTATATGTCTACGTAGTGCAGCAATTAATCTTTAAAAAAAATCCAAGTGGTCACAATGTTGGTCTATTCATTGATTATTTATTTACGTTGATAAAGCAATTTGCTGAAAATATGTCCTTTGGTGTGACGTTAAGAAATAAATATATTAAGTAATGTAGAAATGGCTTGATGGAGTTTTATGAACATTGTTACACTCTTCATATTTATTGCAATTTTTTAAAGTCTTAATTTAATGAGAAATTACCATTTAAGTATTTTTTTTCCCATTACATGTGAGATTATTAGAAACCTTCGAGGAAAAACAGGGATATCTTTATTTTAAAGGTTAAAAATTGTCCGAATTTATACTAACTTTTCAGGGACGATAATTTGTTATTCCCTAATGCAATATTCAGTGTTTATCAAACATATTGTTTAGCTCAAACAAATATTTGAGCGTTTAAAACATGTCACACCGTAGGACATTCATGTCACGCTAAAGGACAGAAATGCAAAACTGAGCCAGAAACAAATATATAAACATGATTATTTTGTCTTTTGATCATAATATAATGTTGTAGTCAATATGGACCTACACTTTACACTTATAAGTCTTTGAATCGTCGATTATCAGCCTATCGTAACTCTTAATGACAGCCATGCGGTCATAGAATGTAACCTGCAGAGCTCATAAGACTCATACTGAAGTTTGACCTTGACATGACCATCACACTTTTGTAGGTATGCTATGACTGTCACACCATTGAACCTGTAGTGTGTAGTGGCCAGTGCCTGTTTGGTATCTCAAGCTGGACAGCACATTTATGCTGTATATTGAGCTCTCCACAGCATACTTTATTCATCTAATATACACTATTGTCAAAATGTATTTTATGGCTGTCACACCAAAGGACTACAAAACTAATTCATCTTGTGGTAGTAAAACATAATTGATTGACTGAAGAACTCTGAGAGAAAAATGTAAAATCCACCCTTGCCATTGGCTTCTTAAGGGTCTAAAGTCACAATTTATGTACCGCTGGAGCTTCAACAATAGATAATTATCCACAGAATTAACCAAAAATATGATGTCACACCACAGGACATTGTTTTCTGCGACAAAGTTTCATAAGTCCATACGGTCTCAGAAAAACAGGAAAAAATTAAGCATTGCCACTTGCTAAAATAGACTCCTTGAAAAACATGCCAGGGTTGTTTAGACAAATGACTGAGCTTTGATTATTTATTAAAAAATGTTTTAATATGGAGAACCAGGCTTGCCTCAGTCACACCATAGGACAAATGTGACATTTGACTCAAAATTAAGTATACTTATGTAAGCTCTGGATTTATTACACATTACTTTTTCACAACAACGACATTAGTTTAATCATTGAAAGCATTGACAATTTTGAAAGCATGAATTTACTTAATTTTAAGAGCCTGCGACAGCAAAATTTACACGTCACGTCATCTACCCACGTGCATTTAAAACTAAGACCCATCTAACAAATCGTTGGGACAGGGCCAAAAATGTTGAAATAGTTTGATAATTCTAAGAAGCAACACAAGGAAGAACATTTAGGGAACTATATTGAATGCCAACTTGAATGCATAAAATTGCTATGTATGTGTAAAGAGCTCAACTTAGCCCGTTAAAACATGGCGTTAAAAAATTGTTGTTACCATAATGTCAATGACCAAGTCGTAGTGCATTACCAAAGGCCCTGTGTTTTGTCATAGTAGTGTAGTACTATGGAATTAACCTTTCAATGACTATAACAGTGTGCCTCAGACGGTACAGCATGCATTAAGAGGTTAAGTAAAAATGCAAGGGCCCAGCTTAAGTAAAAATGCAAAGGCCCAGCTTAAGTCAAAATGCCTGGGTCTTTTTTTGAGCCCAGTCCAGCCCTGGACGTGTCTGCATACAGTATGGGCCGTCTGTAATTACAGTGGAACTCTACTGGAGAATTTGTTCTCACTGTGCTGGAATTATTGACACAAGCTGGGAAGGGTACACAAGTTTTTGTTGCCTGAAGCATTTTTATGAGAACTACTTCGCTCACCCTGAGGCGCATACCAAGGGCAGTGTTTTGGGTTTCTTTATCTATCTAACATTTTCTCATAACTCTGTATGGAATTTCACCCCTGTGTGTGTGTGCGTGTGTGCGTGCGCGCGCGCATGTGTTTTGTGGCTGTGTGGGCTGTTCCCACAAAACACACACACACACACACAAAACAAATCCCCCAAAGCTCTGCTTGCCCCTCTATTTTTCCCTGTAACCTTAGCATATGCTGCGTGATTCAGCTTTTTTTTTGTCTACACCAACTTGCCTTCCACCGCACTTTTTTGCCATTCGGGGATACGTTGCCCGGTGCAGAAAGTTGCCCATGCAGCAAATCGGGTGTCTCCATGTCCATCAGCTGGCTGGGAATGTGCCTGAGCCCCGCAGGTTGCTGCTGAGTTGGGAGAGAAAGGGATGGGGGAGATGCTACTCTGCTGCTCTGCCCTACAAAGGCAAAGTGCAGTAACTATGCACCAACATCGAAACTGAGAAAAATGCCTTCAAAGTATTGATATTACGTTGGATATTGTAGTTACTGCAAATTTGAAATAGCAATATCTCTAAAACGGGACACTTTTGGACCATAAGGCTTTGTCACAAGATACAGGAGGCATTATGAAGACAATTTTCAGTCTAAACTCATTTTTGACAAAATATGTAGTTGGTGTACTTTGCCTTTGTAGGGCAGTGCTCTGCTCTGCACAGGGCCCAGGCAGGCAGGCAGGGGGCTTATTTAGTGCAAGCCTCGGACAGGTTAGAGAGGTGAAATTCCACAGTCTCTGCCACCACAATAGCAAGAGTTACCCCATGCTGCCCCCCTTTAGTCCCACAACAGCCCACTAATGACCCCCAGAGGTCCGGGATCGCCCCCCAAGACCCTCCTTAAACCCCAAGACCCTCCAAAGGAGAGAGTTTCTGTCTGGGCTTCTTTAGCACATGAGGGTTTGAAGCTAGGCTGGGCTGGTCGTAAGCCTGGTAATGCTTTTTGACAGTTTTGGGTTTTATTTTTTTGTGTTCCCTGGAACATGTGAGTGTAAGCCACCAAAAGACTCTCCAGGTCCAGGTCAACTTGGACGAGTTAGAAGATTTGTTGTAAGTGTGAGATGATGAACAGTGATAATGCCAGTAAATTGGCCTCTCACAAAAGCTCATCTAACTGGCTCGTTAGTGGCACCACCTCAGTGACAGAAAAAAAGAAAACAAGACAGCTCCTTTTCCTGCATCTCGCCTCTTGTTGTAGACTCTCCGGCCACTTTAACAGGAACACCTTTACAGCTGTTCATTGAGGCAAATATCTGATCAGCCAATCACATGGTGGCAACTCACTGCATTTATGCATGCAGACATGGTCGAGATGATCTGATGCAGTTCAAGCTGAGCATCATAATTGGGAAGAAAGGTTATTTTAAATGACTGAACATGGCATGGCTGAAATGCCACAGCCTACCCGAGTATTGTTGCAGGCAGTTAAGGCAGTTCTGAAGGCAAAAGGGGGGTCTAACCCAGCACTAGAGAAGTGTTCCTAATAAAGTGGCCAGTGAGTGTATTTTTCCAGGAGTTTGCATTAAGGATCTGCAACGGTGCCCCTCTCTCCCACTCGCTTCCTGTCCATATCTTCACTGTCCTATCACACAAATAAAGGCAAAAAGGCAAAAAAAACTTTTTAAAGGACCAAGACAGCTCCTTTTCCTGCATCTCGCCTCTGGTTGTATTTTGCCAGGAGTTTGCATTAAGGATCTGCAATGGCGCTCCTGTCCTGTCAAAACTCCAAACTCTGCAGAGCAGGCATCCATCTAGTATCTCAATAATTCAGCACTTCATTCATTTCCTTCAGTGCTAATGTTGACTCGGCTGCGGAAACGCAGGATTTGCCATTGTGCTGTGGGCTCATGAGCACACACTGCCAACGTGAGGCTACACAGAGCAGGCGGGGAGGGGTGAGGAGATTAACATGCCTGCCTTGCCTTGCCTTGCCTTGCCTGCCTGCCTGAACCGCTTTGCCTGCGTGCCTGCCTGCCTGTCAATGTTGCCAGATTGGGCGGTTGGCCCTCTGCGGGTAAAAACGGGAAAAATCTGCCATTTGGCTTTTTTTCTGCATTTTTATGCCCATAGAAATCAATGCAATTTGATGAAATTGGACAGAATTTAGCATCTCTTGGCGATTTTTGAGCACCTTTTTGGGCAGGATTTGATCAGACACATCTGGCAACACTGCTGCCTGTCTGCTTTCCATGCCTGCCCTGCTTTTTCTTGGTGTGAACCCTCGTTTGGGGTGGACCCTGAGGACCAGGCCCATTTGTGGACTTGAGCTGGGCTTACTCCGGATTTGTCTTCTCTCTCTAAAGAATTTTGCCCATAATACCCCTAAGAAGTCATCGTGGCTGAGCCCAGCCGAGCCGAACGGGCAGTAATGAATGGCCATGTTTGTGATTTTCTCATAATGTCTCACATTTTTTTCCCCCCGGCTTTTGCTTATTGCGTGTAGATGCCAGTGGAAGACTAGATGCGCATAGCTGCCGGCAATAGAAGAATGTTAGGCAGTTGCATACTGATAAATTGGTATCAGTTCATTCTCCTTAAAGGATATGTCCACACTATTTAGCACTTTTAACCCCTTTTCTGAGTTGTCTGCAATGCAATGGAGGGAGGGGTCCTCACAGATTTTTTTTAATGTCTGATGCTGTTTGCTCATTTTGCTTTAGAACGGCTGATTATGGTTTATGGCTTGTCCGATTCTGTCACATATGCTTTAAAGCAGCGTAATGAAGCAAACTAACTACCCTTAAATAACTACACTAACATTAACTATGCAAACACACCAGGACACAAAATGTTCACAGCCATGCTCATGATGCAACATGTTGCCATATGTTTTTCTGTACTCTTTCTTCATCTCAATCCACAGACCCAAATTGGGCAACGCCTGGATAACAGGTGTGTTTATTTGTTCTAGACATTTCAGAGAGGTGTCCAGCCCCAACCCCCACACTGATGAATAATTTTCCTCTATGGATATAGGACCCCAAAACAATAGTATTATTGTTGTAATAACAGGAAAAGGATAAGACTCAACACCTGTGCTCGGTCACTTGGTATAGATAGATTTCAAGGCACTTCACATTATTTGTAAGCGTCAGCTTGCCACTACTATCAACATGCAGGAGACTTCCAATATGCCAATGTTGTTCACTGACCTTCAGAACCATTTTGGAGGTTATAGGTAAGGTTTTCAAAGCAGAAGGGTGTACCTAGAAAAGCCACACATTGCTGTTTCTTTGCGTGAGGAAAATGGAGGGGAGAAAAATAACTGCTGGACATCTGTGTAGTGCTACAGCTGTCACAATATGTGTCATCATTCAAGTGATGGTGTGGTGAGTGTGATTGTTTTTTTTGTTTTTCTTCCTCCACCACGTTTTGGCCAAGATGCGGAATAAAAAAAGGCAAGGTCTTTAGCTGACACAAAAGGGCAGCGCTTGCTTTAATGCAGCCGAAGCGAAGCCTTGCGCCGCAAATGTGTCAGCCATCTGGAGACAGTGCCCCTTTCAAGGCATCAGTGATCCTCTTACCCAGGCCAGGCGCCGGGCCCATCACGCCCTCCGAACGGATGAAGGCACGCTCTCTTGCTCTCTCATTCCCTCTCATTCCCTCTCTTTCTCCCTCGTTTCTCTCTCTCTCTCTCTCTCTCTCTCTCTCTCTCTCTCTCTCTCTCTCTGTGTCTCTCTCTCTCTCTCTCTCTCTCTCTCTCTCTCTCTGTCTCTCTCTCTCTCTCTCTCTCTCTCTCTCTCTCTCTCATACTGATGTGGCCATTTGGTCCTAAATCTTCCCATTTTTTGGCTCTCACACACCCAAAAGACACACGCACACACAAACATAGTCGCAAGCTCAAATTTGCACACCAGCACAAACATGCACAGCTGCATGCGCCGCTCTCTCTCACACACAAACACGCTCTTTCGTGCACAGAAACCTACAAATCAGCATACGCTCGCACACTTGCAAACGTGAACCTACACATGCACACATACTTTACACACATGCACACAAATGCACCTCCGCTAACACACATGCTGGAACAGACATGCACAGACACACGCACAGACACACACACACACACACACACACACACACACACACACACACACACACACACACACACACACACACACACACACACACACACACACACACACACACACACACACACACACACACACACACACACACACACATGGTCACAGAGCCATGTCTGTGCTGTGCTGTTTCACCAAAGCCAGAAATATCATTTCTCCCAAATTGCGGCAGACAGGCCGAGGTCAGCGGCAGAGCAACAAAATAAAGCGCTGGCTTATCTGGCTGCGTCTGTCATTGTGGCTCAAAAATAGGACTGACAGACACCATTACTCCTATCGTAATTTACCTGCTGACAGTGGAAATGCAATTATTACCAGCTTGTAGGGATAGTGTTGACTTGAGGAGGGAAAAAAAGGCCTGAGGCTTGCAAACAAATCTCTAGGTGCCCAATGTTTTTCCCTCCATCTATCTCATGCCATTTTTCACCCCCCCCCTTCTCTGTCTCTCTCTCTCTCTCTCTCTCTTTCTCTCTCTCTTTCTCACTCTCGCTCTTGATCTGTCTCTTTCAGACACACACATTGGCTTCCTATGTCTCTCTTTCTCGTCCTTTCTCCCTACATTCTTCCACGACTCTTTCCGTCTGTCTTTATCCCTCTCTCAATCTCTGTTTTCTCTTCTTCTTACTCTCTCTCTCTCTCTCTCTCTCTCTCTCTCTCTCTCTCTCTCTCTCTCTCTCTCTCTCTCTCTCTCTCTCTCTCTCTCTCTCTCTCTCTCTCAGGGGCCTTTACTTGTTTGGTGTTTGGCCTCTGTGTTGACCTTTCACCCCAGCGTAGGCTTAAAGCCCCATTAAAAAACCAAGCCAGAATCAAAAGGGGCGTGGTCGGGTCAAACCTCAGGTCGCGAAGGTTAAGGCGAGCCATCGTCCCTTACGCCCTCTTATCTTTGTATTCTAAAGCAAAGCGCCTCTACAACGTCTTTGGCCTATACCACTACAAACAAAAGGCGACGTGATTGAGAGATTTCTGGAAAAGAGGGAAGAAAAAAGGAGAAAAGGTGCAGTCACGGTGGAATTGGGCAACACAGCAAGTGAAGGTTTTTAAAAGATTGCAGCGGTTCCTCTTGGAATACAAGGGCTTCCCACCCACTCCCCGGATGTGTTGTGTTGGGGATTGTTTGAGAGCCCAGATGATTAATGTTCACTCATGGGAGTGGTAAAAACTTTCTGAGAAATCGCTTGCACAAGTTTGCTTGCCAATCCACTTCCCTGCATTTTTATTCGAACAATGTTATGCAGCGTTAAAATCTCAGCAAGGATAATATATCACGCCAGCCAAGTAGTTTGGAATGTTGTGCTTGTTTTCTGGCACGTGCACTTGCACGACTGCACCTACCTACGGCTTTCACCCATTGTTTAAGATTCTGAGAGTTGGCAATGCACCGCTAGTTAAAAGGGAGTCCACTTTCTCCTGATTAGAAGTAGGAGACGTCTTTGTAACATGACCCTCTAGTGAATGATTGATTTTAGGTTTTTTTTGCACCGTGAGGGCTGATGGTCATCTATCAGCAAGGGGAGCTGGGTGAGAGAACAGGCTGATGGATGGGGGAGGTCTCCACACGAGGCTGGTGGGGCTGGCCCCTGTGTCCAGCTCTCATTGTTGTAATGCCACACCGTGTCACTCAAGATGACCACCCTCCCATGAGGAGGTGAGATTCACACAAAGTCCAAAAAAGGAATCAAAGAATAGGGGCCCACCGCGGCACACACCCGCTGACACGCCACTGTTTACTTCTGTTGTTGGACGAGTGAATGGAGACGTCTTCAGGACGCGATGGTGTCTGACAACTTGTTGCCTGAAACCAGATGCATGTCTCAGTGAACTATGCAGAGATGGATTGTTTTTTCTTTTACCAAAAGTTGTAATTTATATTAAAGATTAGGCTGTTAGATGTCATGGAATGTACTCTATGTCATCCCTCAAATAATTTAATTTGATTAGTTTGTTTGGTTGTTTATTTTCATTTTATTGAATTGTAGTGATGTTTTTTTTAAAAAGTTTTCAGGTCGTGGTGTTGAGGGTGTGAATGTGTTTGAGTTCAACAGGTTTAGATTGGACTTGCCTTTGAAATGTGTTTGCTTATCAAACATGGTGCCACTCGGAGCAAACATTAACATGGAAAATTGATTAATAATTCCTGTCAATGTGCACCTTTGAACATGCAGTATTTAATCCATCAAGCGTGACCTACTGCTAGATAAGCTATAATTTTCCATATTTACTTGTCCATCCTTAATTACCTCAAAACCTACTGTACTGCACGTGTTGCCATCTACTGTACTACAAACACTTCCCAATCAATCATTTAAATCCAATTCCACAAAGCAACTGTCCAAAGTAATAAATGACTTGTGTTTAATAATCAACAATTAAAGCTTTTGGTCCCCAGTCATAAGACCCAAGTTTACACAGTGCATTCCTCGAAGAGTATCTAATGTCATTTTTCTGGCTTCCTGCTGTGTGGTCTCTTGTCACCTGCAGCAACATGTTTCTCTCTCTCTCTCTCTCTCTCTCTCTCTCTCTCTCTCTCTCTCTCTCTCTCTCTCTCTCTCTCTCTCTCTCTGTGCCTCTGCCTCTGCCCAGCTGTAATTTTGTGCGAGGTCTGCAATTACACCTTAATGCCCAGGTAAACCCAAGCGGTTGGTAATCAGTCATTTACTCTGGTCTCAGACATATCTTTATAGCATATGCCTTATGTCTATTTTGTAGGTTGCACTCAGCCGTGAAATGGGTGTTTTGTGGTTGGTGTGTGTGTGTGTGTGTGCGTGCATGTGTGTGTGTGTGTGTGTGTGTGTGTGTGTGTGTGGGGGTAAAGGGGGTTGTTGGTGGTCACTGATGGTTCACACCCTGTCTTTACTGAGCTGTGTGTGCGTTGGAGCTTGAGTGTACTGTGTACTACCAACCCGTGCTTGATTAAATGCGGGAGTCTGGCAGCCACTGGTTGCCTCTCCCCACTCTGTAATCTCCGCTTGTCAGGGTCAGGGGATCGCAAGTCGCAGCTCAGCTGCCTGCGGCATCCCCTTTGATTGCTTTAAATCGAGCGCTGGAGCTGTTTTCAGGTCACCTGGTCAGTCTCTGTAATCAAGTGTTGCTTTCCCATCCGTCCATTTATCCATTGCATACAAAAGAAACGGCATATGCGGCCCTACCATGGCGCTAACAGTAGGGCACTCCATAGGGCATTTGTCTACTATGCGGCTCACTCGGGTTCGATTCCGACCCTGGTCCTTTGCCGATCATTCCCCGTCTCTCTTCCAACTCCCTTCCTGTCATGGTCTTCACTGTCCTATCCCGTAAAAAAAATGAATAAAGGCTTGAAAAGCCCCCCAAAAAATAACGGCGTATGCATGTGGGGGTGCATATCTGCTTGCCTTACACTGTAGTCAAGTGATTAATCTTTTTGTTTCTTTTATCTATAATTAGCAGTGTAGTACTTAATTGTAGGACTGAGAGCTTCTTCCCTATCATGCTGTACTTATATAAATCCCCTCGATGATTGATAAAGCGGATCTCAGTATGGTTGGCTCAAGTTATGGTTGGCTGCTGTTAAATCCAGTTTGGAAAGCTTTGACATCAACCGAAGCAGATGTCCAGACATTAATTCCCATCTCTGTTTGTCTTTGAACAATAATTTCATACGATGCGTGTACAACAAAGTCTTAAATCCTCTTGTCTTTCTTCGGTTTAAGTACGAACTTCATCCGCCGTGGCTTTTGCTTTTAAATGCCAAAGATGGAGGAGGGGAGAATTCAATCTCTTGCGGTTAATCACTATTTAATCTAAAGAGCTTTGCGCTAAGACAACACTGTTATGAAAGGAAATCCAAGACATTGTAAAGAGATGCCCATAAGTCACCACAAAGTCAGATGAGGCAAGGACATTCCCAAGCACTGAGCATTAAGATATTTGAACAGCTTCATTTTTGCACCAATATTTCTTCTCCCTTACTGCCAAGGTTTGTATTATTTTGAATTCTGATATATTGTCCCGGAGTGGTTTGGCGCACACTTCAAAAGGATCATATGAAAGAAACGGTGCAAGTCAGCAAGTTCCGTGCTGGTACACACCGAGTCCCTGAGTCCCAGCGTTCCTTGGCCGTGGCCCTGTTTTGTCATTGGCTCTTGTCAGTGTTGCCAGATGTACGATAATTATCGTATTTGTACCATCATTTTGTCAATTTTGTCCTCTGATAATATTGTACATCATGTTTTTTTGATCGTACAGAGTTGTCATTCAGTGCATTTAGATGTCTTGAAACAACTATTTGGGTCTTGTATGATAATTTCCTCCCAAAAAGCCCCCCACAAAAACAATAATTTTGAGTTTTTGGTTCCGACAATTCAGCATTTTCCATCTGGCAACAGTGGCTCTTGTTTTCCCTCCTTTTTATCAGCTTTCCTTTAGAGGTTGCCCTCTGGCCTTCTTCAGGCCTGCTAAAACGTCCACCCTTTTTACCAGGTCGGTCGCTAATCACGGCAGCTAGCGTTGTTTGCTTTACTCTTTATCAGACATGATTACAGAGCCTTATTTTGTGTGTGTGAGGCTCTTAAAAACTCACAGACTTGATGTCATGCTGACGTTTGATTACACACCTCGGGCCTCGCTTGCTTTCTCCTCGATCAGTGAAACGGTACCTGATGAACACGATGACCTCATCTTGGATGCAGGCGAACGCTTTCTGTGTGTGTGTGTGTGTGTGTGTGTGTGTGTGTGTGTGTGTGTGTGTGTGTGTGTGTGTGTGTGTGTGTGTGGGTGTGTGTGGGTGTGTGTGGGTGTGGGTGTGTGTGTGTGTGTGTGTGTGTGTGTGTGTGGGTGTGTGTGGGTGTGGGTGTGGGTGTGGGTTTGGGTGTGGGTGGGTGAGTGTGAGAGCTTTCATTGGCCACCCTCTGCTCCCGTCTCCGTTATCTGGCCAGGTCGTTTCCCTGGTCGCGTCCATGTGCTGCCTTTCAGGAAACCTGCTGAGGTGAGATTGGTCCCCGGTGTTTGGGAATGTCAAAGGAACCCTTTGCTGGAGTTTTTTTGGCGTTGCCACAGCAGACTGGTCTTGTGTGTGTGTGTGTGTGTGTGTGTGTGTGTGTGTGTGTGTGTGTGTGTGTGTGTGTGTGTGTGTGTGTGTGTGCACGCTCTCTCACGGTCTGTGCAGGGACTATGTGTGTGTGTGTATGCTCGCACATGCACGTGTGTGCACTTGTCTCTCAATCAGTCTTCCCACAGGGTGAAATTGTGGAAGGAGATCTCCTTTTCTGTTATGTGCGCGCCGCACGATCTAAAAAGTGCGCTGATTCTTTGAAGGCAAGGGGGCCTCTTTGATGTTTGGGTTTTTTTTCGGCAGGCAGATGAGCTGCCGATAAGATGCACTGCAAGTTCACACAGCTCCAGTGTAGTGTGTGAAGTCAACCCTGACGGTGACCCGTACCGGCTAAGTACAGGCTTTGGCCCCCTTTATAATCACAGCAGCCTCATATTAACTGGCCAGTGCGGCATGAATGAATGATGGTATGGTCTACTCTGGTCTGAGTAATGGCAATCGAGTCTGCCCTCTTTACACTGAAGGGAAGTAATATAACTGTCACATGTCGAGAGGCAATTTTTAAAGAGGGGGGTCGCCTTGAGGGATGTTCTGTCTCTGTCTAGTGGGGCAGAGAGGGGGGGGGGGGGTTGTGATAGTACACAGTAGTGCAGTGGTGAAACAAAAGGCAAGGGCGGGGGGGAAACAAACGCAGAAGTGAATAAGGTGAAAAAACAAAGGCATGTTTTTTAGTAATGGTCAAAGTTAGAAGTCAAATATCTCAACTCATCTAAAGATAAAGGAAAGGGGAAAGAGCGAAGAGCACATTTCTTTCAATGCATGGAGAAAAAAAACACAGATTTCTCCCCTCCCTTAATTAAAGACTGGTTTGCACTGTCTGCACTGGTTTGTTATTTTTGTTAAGGATGTGTATACTGACTTTCCATGCATTTGCCCTCCACCTGTAGCCTGTCAAGCCATATTAGAACGTTAAACATAATCTTGCACGGCACCATTTACGGAGCTGTGGAAACAATGGAAAACTTTTTCATTGCACACATGTCTCTAAATGAAAGAGTAGATGTTAATCTTACTAGCCAAACACTCACTAGCGGTGTTATGTGCATTCTTTTGAAACTCGGTTGTCCCCTGGCCTCCACCTCGGGAAAGTGCAAAAGAACGGGTACTCAACTCGGGGTTCCGAAACAGATACCCGGAGCACTTCGGTGTACTCCGAGTTCATTTAATGTTAGTGTTTACAGACATTTGGATTGTCTCCAGCTGTTGCAATAGTACGCATTTACAACGGATGTCTGGAGAATGAACTCGGGTCCACCGACAAGCGAGTTTCAAAAGAATGAGCCGTAGCAAGGTTAAGTGTAGTAACTACGTATTTGATCAAAATTGAGTTTAGGGCCCTGCCGTGGCCAACCGGTAGGGCACTCGCCTGCCATGTGGCTGACCCGGGTTCGACTCCCGGCCCGGGTCCTTTGCCGACCCCTCCCCATCTCTCTCCCAATTCGCTTCCTGTTCACCTCTCACACTGTCCTATCAAATAAACTCAAAAAAGACCCAAAAAGAGTTTAGACTTAAAAATGATCTTCGTACCACCTTCTTTGTCTTGTGACAAAGCCTTATGGTCCAAATGTGGTCCTATTTTAGAGCCATTGTTATGTCAAATTCACGGTAAGTACAATGTCCAGGCCAGTATGAAAACTTTGAAGGCCATTTTCTCAGTTTCAATGTTTGCGTGATTACTGCATTTCCAACGCAATGAAACAAGGTCCTGAGATAGAAGAGTGCTGTTATGCTAATACAAGCTACCTTACCAGAGGCCCCCTGTCCACATTTTCCATATCATCTATCCTCATCTCCTGACCTGTGAACCTGCTAGTGGTGACACTGCCCAGTGACACAGTACATCTGATGCCACATGAACACGAGGCAGGTTGGCTGTTTGAAGTCAAGTTTTTTTTTTCTTCATAAAAAAGGTCCGATGTTGTGCCTGGAGGGCCGAGCCATTGTTATCCCATTCTGCCTTCGCATTCCTCTAAGACGGATAAAGAGAGATGGCTCTGTCGAGTTTCTGAGAGGGCTCTCTTTTGTCACCCGCGGTGCCCTGGAGTTTCTTTGGGCGGATGCCACAGTGGCAGCCTGACAGGGTTCATTTTTCTTCATCAGTAGGCTGCATCACAGGTAGATGTTGCGACAGAGAACGCGTAAATGAACATGTATCCATGGCTTAGGATTACACGCTGGCTGCGACAGCGGGATGTTCTCTCGCTTTGGAACTGCCGCAAGTGTCATAATAAATCTTTAAATGCAGTATATAATCACAAGATCAGCAATAACAAACATAACATTGCAATGCAACAAATTCTCTTGAGGTTTTTCGTCTGCCAAAAAAAAACAAGTGAAATATGAGGACAAGTATTACAAGTAGCCCATTTTCCCCTTTTTTTGAAAAGCTTGGTCAGCAGTTGACACGAAGGCTCATTCCGTTTGTCTTAGTCATTGTGCGCGCGTGTGTGTGTGTGTGTGTGTGTGCGTGTGTGTGTGTGTGTGTGTGTGTGTGTGTGTGTGTGTGTGTGTGTGTGTGTGTTGCCTTTCCAGTAGGTCTGCAGTGTCCTGGAGGCTTGTCTGAGACTCTCTGAGATCAGCAAGGGGCAGGAGGACAGAGGGTTATAATGGGGAGACAAAAAGCAGGTGTGCTCGTATAAGAGACTAGCCTGGAAGACAGACAAAGGAATATTCATAGTCTTGTTGATGCAAACAGTTATTTCTGAGGAGATGTTTGATGTGGAGCACACTGAGACCTTGAGAGGACACACGCTGTCCTCAATCATCCTCTCACTTGAGTCCTTGATAGCTTGGCTTGAAGGCCTGTTACTAAAAAAAGAACGTACCGGCGGTGGTTACACTGTTGATGTCTGACTGCTGTCATTTGCTTGATGTGCACTCTCAGGTTGTTTTGATAGGGAATGGGTCTCCTCTTAAATTATTGAATGGGTGAGGTCCCTGGGTGCTGATCATTATTCAAGGTTCAAGCTCGACCAGCTGTGTCTTGAGTGGCCGTCTTGCTAAAATACATTTTTTTGGGGAAAAGTGCCCCATGGTGCATGACCAGGGTCACCTGAACTTGCCCGGAAACGGAGAGGCAACCCCCCTCCCCCCCCCCGCCCCTCAGACAGATGATGGAGTACTGTTGTGACCGGCTGGTATGAATGATGAATGAGCAGTGTCGCTGAGATTCACAGGGCTGATAGTATTCAGGCTCCATGCCTGATTTCAGGCTTGACAGAGTTTGCAAAAATAAAAACATTGATAATAATTAGCCATTAGGTTATTTTTTATCTCAGAAAGTGTTACAGGTTCAGGGTTTTCTTCTACTATCAGGCTTGAATAATGGTCATACACAGGCTATTAAATGTTTGAATTATGTGTCAAAATAGGCTTACATTACGTCACTGTGCAGTATCTTGTCGTCGTCGTTAGAGAAGGGGGAAAAGTTCAGGCTCAGGATTTTTTTTCACCATCACCCCTGGATTCACATACAGTACACGTTGTAGTGGTACATCCGAAGCACCCCAACCCCCTCACATATGGGCTTGCTGCATGCCCAGGCCCATGGGTACCCTGGTTTCATCCTTGGTCCTTTCCCAGCCCTGCCCCATCTCTCTCTCTCCCACTCTCCTCCTGTCATACTCTTGACTATCCTATCATTAACTAGAAAGGCACTCAGAGAGTGCAGACCTCCGCCAAGGATGCTGTTTGATAGAACATTTGACTATGTTGCACTCATTTTTTTACAAGTCTTTCTGCCTTGTTTTTATGGAGTTAGAAACTGGAATGTCAAAATTCGCCCTATCCCGCAATGGTGAAGAATCTTTTTTTTAATTCCTGCATCCAGATCACCACAAAAATGTAATCACTTGTTCCTTTTGTCATTTCCCATAACTTCAACAAAATGTCATCAAAATCCGTTCATAACTTTTTGAGTTATCCTGCTGACTGACAGACAGACAGACAGACAGACAGACAAACCAACGCGACCGAAAACATAAACTCTTGGCGGAGTTAATAAATACTTTTTTTTTTAAATAAAGCAAAGGCTGTTGAAGGGCACTTTCCCCTCACAAAGGGTCCCAATCAAGAGGTGGTGTGTCATGGTCATGGTCATGGTGGTAAAACAGATGTGCACCAATGGTTCAAAGTAGTTGACAAATATCCCGCACAGCGTCTTTTACACTTTACAATTTTTATTGCTCACATTGTGTCCGTCATTCAGAGCTTCTTTAGACGAGTTTGCCTGAAGACCTGAACTCACCTTAATAAGGTCTAAACTACTTAACCATGAGCGAAATGCAAGTGTCATGGTCGTGTTGGTGATGGGTCAGGGTCTGGGTGTCGACCACGATCCCCATTCTGAACAGAGAGTGTTCATTTGGGTTTGAGTCGGACAAAAAAGGGTGGAACCCTGTAACATTGCCTGGAGCCAAACGCATCCACACCTTTGGAAAGGGTATCAATTTTCACCCTTCTGCCTAAAAGTCATCAGACTTTTTCACACCTGCAACAAGAAGTTGAACTTTTACCTCTTTTGGCTTTAAAAAAGTGTGATGGCATGCTGCAGGACACAAATAATGTGCATATTAATTTTGGGTCCAAGTGGTGATACAACCGACTCCACAAGCAGGTTGCTTTGGTGGTGTAGTGTTTCAAGGTCACATTTTATGTCAGTATAGTATGCAATACATAATGGCGTCGTTTACATGAGACATTTAATTCAGAATGACCTGCATTTAATTCTGAATAAAGCATAATTCCACTTTGAAAACGTCATGTAAACACTTCACATTTCAGAATTAAATGAAAGTTCAATGTAAACCTGACACCAAGGTAATGCAACTATGCTGTTCATTGAAACTGTGCTGCCTACGTAAATATTCATGAAAATATCATATTTAGCAAAAGTAATAAACTAATATTTACTAGTATGGCCAAAGTAAAGTCATTTTTGCAGCTAAAAATGTCTATTTATGTTAATAAGCATGTTATTGGGCACTTGTAAGGGTATTACTACCTTCTTACTAGAGACTATAAACGCTTATTAGAATAACCTTATTCTAAAGTGTTATATACCTGCCACAATTCAGAATTAAATGAAAGTTCAATGTAAACCTGATACAACTATTTAACTCTGAATTATTAATTCAGAACTAAAAACGTCACGTAAACGTGGTCATTGTGAAGTTACCACAGAACACTGCCTCCCACTGATCAAAACGCATATGAACACCTTCCAGAAAGACCTACAAAAAAAAAAGCTCCCCCTCTCCCTCCGTTTGAAAAATCTTTACTGTCATCAGGGGATTATCCTTCATCTCTCTTCAGAGTTGCGGCTCTGTTATTATTGCATTAGACTTGTGGGGGTGATCCTTTGCTTCTGCATCACCGGCTAATCTGTTGGGCTCCCGCTCGTTGAAACAGATGCCGGTGGGACGGCCCTTTGTGTTCCGCTCCATTAAGAGTCATCGCACTGAGCAAATTATAGCCTGGAAAAACACACACTGCCCTCTAACCCTCCAAGATCAGTACCGTCCGTCCTCTCTGGCCCCTACGTAGGTTTGCTCTCCTGCCTACACAAAATTCCACCGAGATGAGTCTTTAATAGAAATGGATAGATGCTGAGTTTGCTGGGAAAGTCTACCCCATGAGAATGAGTTTAATAGAGACTTGTATTGTAGGTTTTATGGGACACGGTGGATGTATGGCTCAGCTCAACGCAATCCTGCAAAGGTTGATGTCGAAAAAAAAAAAAACAAGCTGATACTTGTAATCACAGAAGGCCCTGAAACCTAGCCTCGCGAGCCATCCTACGTACTTCCGCCAAAGGATTGGCTCCACTACTGTAGTCTGGCCGTGCTTCTCTGTGGAGTGCCTGGAGCAGTAGAATTTTGATTGCAACGCCCCCCCAGAAAACAGCCAATAATCGAATACGCCCCCCACGTGGGGACGAAAGGGAGAGAACGCTCGTGACAATGACGTACACATCTGCGCCAGAGCCATTGGTCTGCGCTATGTTGTTGTTGAGTAACTGCCAGCGATTGGGTGAGAGGTGTCCAATAATTTCAAACTATAACTGAGTGCAAACTTCCTGCTTTCTACAATCGCTTCAGAGCAAACAAATGCCAGACCATAAATACGAAATGAAATGGTAGTATTATGGGATGGTCAGGACCAGGCTACCTGAAACTAGCGCTGACAAATGACACAGATTTACAGTGTGATTTCTGTGAGCTTTTTGGGACCATTGTTGGAAATGTATGGCTGTATGTTGACTGTGGGCAATTGATTATGGGGGATGGGGGTTGGAGGTGGTCTGTCAACATTAGTTTTTTCCCCATTAGTTATAAGCAGTTCTCTAAATTAACACTAGCCACCCGGCCAAATGTTTGTGAAATTTCAGTTTGGCTGGTTGGAAAGACGAACTTATGAGACACGTTCACCCATTAGTAAGTGTATGTTAGTGAGTGTGTGGCTAGTAAGAGTGACATCTACTAGCCGTTTTGGCTGGTGATGAAAAAAGGTAATTTAGAGCTCTGGTTATAGCATCAGTTGCCATTGTTATCATATGCAAGAAGCTAACAAGACATGTTACTTACGGTAAGTATGCCCAAGTGGTTCCACAGCAGTTGAGACGTGACGTCCATTTAAAAGCTTTGTGAAACCATTCATTCATTCTTCTTCTTTTTTGTTTCTCCCAGCAGACTCGGTCTCGAAGCTCAACTGTACATCTCCGCCGACCACAGAGCCTAAAGTCCACAAGACGGAAGCCAAAACGCCACCAGCGCTCGGAGCCAAGGACCATACAAAGGGTGAATCTGTTTTCTCTTGGTCCTTGGCTTGGATGACGCCAGTTTTGTTGGACGCTCATCACAGGCTTATTGGTTTGTGGATGGCATTATGAAAGGGAGTTTGACGAGCTTCATTGTCCTCCCGATTTACCACACTTCTCACATTGGCGTTTCATGGTCGCTCACAAGGAAGCAATTCATTGATTCCACAAATCCCGTGTTGGAGTCCCATTAGTCACTGATGCAGCGGGAGGCTACATAAGCTTAGCAAGATGGCAAGTTAGATGTATTGCCTCCTCGGTAAATGTGCCATTTCGTACTGTATTCTACGTGGCTCAGTAGAGTAAAGGTGGCTCTGTTTTTCCAGTGTTGGCATGGCGCCCAGGCAAACATGCCAAAATGAGGGATGCTCAGCTGCCACATATTTGTGTTTGAAGGTGCTTTAGGTGTTAGGCTGTACAGTACCTCACCTGGGAGCATGGAAGTCCCAGGGTGTGACCCATTTCTCAGGGAGGATGTCCTCAGGTGTCCCCCAAACTGCAGAAAATGATGGAACAAGTAAAGTGGGACAGGGGTATGATCTAGCTTTGCTGAGAAGATTGCATTGCACTTTTGTGTGCGTGCGTGCGTGTTCGTGTATGGTTTTGGGGCGTGGGGGTTTTGGGTTGGCCGCTGTGTGGTGGGATTGTGTGTGTATGTGTGTGTGTGCGTGTGCGTGCGTGTGGTTTTGGGGGTGGGTGGGGGTGTTGGGTTGGCTGCTGAGTGGTGGGATGTGATTGTGTGTGTGTGTGTGTGCGTGCGTGCGTACAGATTTTGCTAACTTGTGTAGTTTTCTGGCCCGAGGCAGAAGAGTGAACGCCACCTGTGTAAATATGATGTGATGCAAAAACAAAGTTTGGCACAGCTGAGCAACACACACACTGCTGCTGCAGACGCACATGTCCGGAACAATGTGCTGTTTTTGGAAATGGAGAAAAATAAAATAAAACAAAACAAATGATCCGGTGCCATATGCTCAGTGTTGCGCTGTGTGCCACAACAGATGATCCTGACGAGCAATTCTCAAGGGCTCACATGTTTTATGGGTAGCTAACTGGCACTCCAGTCTGTTATGTATTTAATTACCTTCGCCAAAGAGGTTGTGTTTTTACCTTTGTTGGGTTGCTTGGTTGTTTGTGTTCAGACTAACTCACAAAAAATTGTGTCTTACAGTCCCAAGAAAAAGTTTGTACACCCTTTGAAATTTCTTACTTTTCAGTCAAAATAGATCATAAAACATGGTCTGATCTTCCCGGAAATCTCAAGAAGGAACAATCAGAGTCTGCTTTAACTAATTCCACACAAACAATTACATGTTTTCATATTTTTATTGGCCATAAGGCTATAACATTCACAGGAGAGCAAGGCATAAGTAAGTACACCCTTGCATTAAATAGGTTTTAACCCTCAGTTAGTTGCAATATCCTCAACCAGACTTGTCCTGTAGTTGCAGATCAGATTAACAAAGCAATCTGGATGTATCTTGTCTCCCTCCTCTTTAGAGAACTGCCTCTCGTCATCAAGGTTTCTGGGATGTCTGGAGTGCATAGCTTTATTGACTTCATGCCATATAATCTCAATTGTTTTTAGTCAGGGCTTTTTCTGGGCTATTCCAGAATGTGTACTTCATTGTTATGAAGCCATTCTAATGTCGATTTGCTTCTTAAGTATGGGTTGTTGTCACATTTCAGCACCCATCCTCTTGTGTGCTTCAACTGTGTGACAGACTTCCTCACATTTTTTCTGTAAAATATCACAATAAACTTGAGTTCATTGCTCCACTGATAGTAGCAAACTTTCAAGGGCCTGAGGCAGCAAGGTAGCCGCATATAATGATGCTCCCGCCACCATACTCAGATGTGGAGATGTAACCAAGAAAAGCTAAAAATGGGGTTCATTCTGCCAATCTAAAATTATTGGGGTTTCTGTCCAAAAAAATATTGCTGCAACTTTGAGGTTTGCGAAAAAGCATTTATATGCTTCATAAAATTACTGCTAAATCTTCAGTAGACCAACGTTGAAACTAAAGTTGAATTTTTCAGGGGAACACATAGTATCATGTTTGGAGGAGAACTGGAGAACCACACCTTCACCAAAACATCATCTCCACTTTTCAGTATGGTGGCGGCAGCATCATTATATGCGGCTACCTTGGTGCCTCAGGCCCTTGTCAGTTAGCTATTATCAGTGGAACAATGAACTCAGAAGTTTATTGAGATATTTAACAGAAAGAATGTGAGGTAGTCTGTCACACAGTTGAGGCACACAAGAGGATGGGTGCTGAAATGGGACAACTACCCATATTTTAGAGGCAATTGACATTTGAATTGCTTCATAAGAATGAAATACACATTCTGGAATAGCCCAGTCAAAGCTCTGACAAAAACATTTCAGATGATATGGCATGAAGTCAAGAAAGCTATTCACTAAAGATATCCCAGAAACCTTGCTGAAGAAGGGCAGTTTTCTAAAGAAGAGGGAGACAAGATACATCCAGATTGTTTTGTTAATCTGATCTGCAACTACAGGAAACATCTGGTTGAGGTTATTGCGACTAACTTAAGGTTAAAACCTATTGAATGCAAGGGTGTACTTACTTATGCCTTGCTGTCCTGTGAATGTTTACATCTTATGGCCAATGAAAATATGAAAACTTGTAAATGTTTGGGTTGAATTAGTTAAAGCAGACTCTGGTTTTTCCTTCTTGTGATTTCTGGAAAGATCAGACTATGTTTTATGACCAATTTTGACAGAAATGTAAGAAATGTCAAAGGGTGTACAAACTTTTTCCTGGGACTGTATAGTTAGGCTATTTGTGTTTTTTTTGTGATCTTTGTTTTAATTGAGCCACTTTGATGTAGGTCTCCACCGTGTGAGCTACTTAATAATATTTAGCCACTTAGGACTTTCTATATGTAGGGAGTAGCTTAGCCTGGTCTAAAAACAATGTTCTGATTTATGCACTGTGTTCCTTCAGACACCACCGGTTGCGTGGCCAAGAACGTGTTTGTGCGGATGCTCCGCACAGCCCAGCGGTACCTGGTGGTGGTGGGCCAGCCAGGCGGCCACGGCAAGCCCTGCTCTACTGTGACCCAGCCCGCCAAGGCCAAGGCCAAGGCCCTTCCACAGACTCAGGTAACCCATACGGAAAAAAATGTTAAAGGTGCACTGTGTGGCCAGAGAAGGTACTGCAACTATGCTGCTCATTGAAACTGTGCTGCCTATGTAAATATTCATGAAAATATCATATTTGGCAAAAGTAATAAACTAATATTTACTAGTATGGCCAAAGTAAAATCAATTTTGCAGCTAAAAATGTCTATTTAAGTTAACAAGCATGTTATTGGGCACTTGTAAGGGTATTACTACCTGCTTACTAGAGACTAGTGAAAAAAAAGTGAAAGTGAAAGCCCATTGGGAAACTCCAACTCCCATTGTCATTGTGAAACAGCACTCCACAGCACACAAGTGAACACTGCACACTGCACACAACGAAATTGCATTCATGCCTCACCCGTGCAAGGGGGCAGCCCTCAGTGGCGCCCCATGGGGAGCAGTGCGGTGGGACGGTACCATGCTCAGGGTACCTCAGTCATGGAGGAGGATGGGGGAGAGCACTGGTTGATTACTCCCCCCACCAACCTGGCGGGTCGGGAGTCGAATCGGCAACCTCTGGGATGCAAGTCTGACGCCCTAACCGCTCACCCATGACTGCCCATAACTATAAACGCTTATTAGAAGAACCTTATTCTAAAGCGTTATATATGTCATGTATCATTTACTCCTGAAAGTGCCCCCTTTTGGTGTTGTCTCATACAGAATTGTTGTATGAACAAAACACTGTATGAAGCATACAAAGTAATTGTATCATAGACATTATCTGTACATTTTGTACATTATTCATACTAGTTTCATCCAATAATTCTGAATGAGAGAAGGGGCCACTTTCAAATTGCATATCTGTTTTCACTGTCATATAAAATTATTTTCGAATTCATAAAAAAACGTGTACAACTTGTGTATGATATTACAATATCCTTTCCATATGGGAACCACGCTCAGACACACCCCTTGCTGAAGCTCCCCTCACCTGACAATGATGGATGATTGACTTTTCGTTCTTTCTAAGAAAGAAAGCGTTTAACAAAAGGTGGTATTTCTATCTTGAATTACGTATGTCCAGAATGAGGTCATGTTGGCACCATGAAAATGATTCATTCGTGTTTGCATTTCAGTAGTCGCTTCAAGGCAACCATAGAAAAAAAGCATTTGCCTGAGAAAAAAATTGCAGTCAAAGGTACCAATATGTCACATGGACTCAAATACTGTGTCTTGCAAACTCCAATACAAACTCCAATGCTAACATTATCACATTTTAGAGCAGAGGTTTTATGGCCTTACAGTACAGTAGACTTGTACAGTATTTCACATTTCCAAGGTGTATACCAATCTAAAAAGAGAGACGGGAATACTTCACTGGGTCATGTATCCAAGTGAAGTAAAAAAGGATGCTCATCAAAAAAAAACGTTGGCATCCAAACTGCCATGAAAAGATGAAAACAACTTTTGAGACACTCCTTACTTACGTTAAATAGCCTGCATTCAACTCTACTAAAGGCTTTTTAACTTAAGTAAGGAGTGCCTCAAAAGTTGTTTTTATCTTTTCGCATGGCAGTGTGTACCAATCTATTCCAGAGTACAGTCCTAGGTTCAGTATTTAGCTCAGTCAGCTAGCTGAAACCACAGGTGCGTAAATGGGGCCTAAATACCATAACATTGAACCCAGAGATGATGGTAGAGCTTTCAATTTATTTGTATTTTTTTTAAAAGCAGCGCTATTAGCATTCCTAAGCTATAAATCCTAAAAGATTGTGGTTAGCACTGGATTTAGAGCATCTCACAAGAGCTGGGGGGGGGATTTGAAGGCACAATGTGACTTCTTAACCCTTTAGCCTTAAAGTGTGGTAAGCACAGCCAGAATGCAGCCAGAGTGTAGTGTACTGCAGAAGATCTTGGGCAGGGCATGTGGACTATAGCCTTTTTTATGGATGAGCACAAAAACCTGCGTATCATATAGACCACGCTGAAGAGAGGGGAATCTAATTTTGGTTGTTCAAGAATGCATTACTCATACTACTCTACTGTGTCGACTGTAAGGCCTATTGTATGGAAACAATGTCTTCATATGGCCTTTTGGGTGTGTGGATATCATCACTGTTTTCAGTTCAACCTGCCGTCTTTTCTCTCTTTTTTTTTTCTTTTTTTGCTTTACAAAAAGCAGGTCAAGGAATCGCTGGAGGGGGAGTTTTGGCAGTAGAATCCAAGATTTCAGAGAGACTAGCTATTTTTCACACTGCTATTCAGACTGAGCACAAAGAATGCATCTTTTTTAGTGTACAGACAGACAGACACACACACACACACAAACACACACACACACACACACACACACACACACACACACACACAGACACACACACACACACACACACACACACACACACACACACACACACACACACACACACACACACACACACACACACAAAGTTCTGCCTTTCGGTTACGGGCAAGAAGAGAGGTCCTGCCTCAGGAAGTGTAAATGGATGTACATTGTGAAGTGTCCGCTTCTGACACTTGATCGCCAGCCCAGTACAGTATCACAGCATCTGAATGCATTAATGGCCTTCTTCTCTTCCTTTCTACTCGGTTTACCCCAACAGAGCAAAGCCAAGAGGAGGAGCCAGGGCCAGGGCCAGAAGAGGCTGAGTCTGCACAGCCTGTCCAGGAAACAGAAACAAGCCCCCAAACCCACCACCACCACCTCCCAGGACACAGAGGCCAGTGCTGCCACAGAGGACTGGTGGGTCAAAGACAAACTCACTGGGTATAACTTGGTTTGCGCGTGTGCGAGCGTGCATGCATGCATTCGTGCTTGTGTGTGCAACTGTGCGTGTTTGTGTGTGCGTGGGTTGTGTGAGCTTGAGCGTACACTGTAAAAAATTGCATCAGTGATATAAGTCATAACTTATATAGTTAATTTATTATTGTATACCCTGCAATGGCAACAGCATGGTATAACTTGAAATGTTAAGTTCACCAGCTGAATCAGAATTCCAAGAAAATTTAAATCTTTATAGTAAGTTGTATGAAGTTGTGTGTGTTGTTGCAGTAAAAGCTGCAATTCAAAGATTCACACAACTTACAATAAGGATTTAAATTAACTTTGAATTCTGAGGCAGCTGGTATATTTTTAGAGATGCACCGGATCCTGATTTTTAGGATCCTGCCGGATACCGGATCCACTGCTTAAGATCCTGCCGGATCTGGAACCGGATACCGGATCCTATGAAAGGGTTGAAACACATAGCCTACTCACACACGTGGGCCCTTTTTATCACGTTGGCTCAAACTATTTTGACTGAAAAGCCTCGGCTACCGGATCCTGGATCATGGAACCGGATCCGGATCCTATGAAAAACCCTATCATCCTGCCGGAACCGGAACCGGATCTTGGATCCTGTGCATCTCAATTTTTTTTTACAGTGTATGTGTGTATCTGTGCCTGTGTGTTCCTACACATGTGCTTGTTTTTGTCGCTGTAGATACTGTATGTTATCTGTGCCCTGGATGTGCTCTACATGTGCAATGCAACCGAGCAGAAGACGCTTCACCTTTAGATTTTTCTTCGGCCATTAACATCAACACTTTGCATATTTAATGAGAATATCCCAGAGGTATGCTAAAAAAGGTCACTGGCCAATTTTTATATATACAGTACACAATGCATAACAGCTGAAGGCTGCAGCAGCTGTTCTACTCTGTTCAAACTCCTGAAGTTGCACATATTAATGCAGCCCTCCAAATGTTGCCTCCAAATGTCTCTTTTTTCCATGCACAGTTTTCACAGAGCTGTTCAATACCATGGGAGCACCGTCAGAGCCGCAACTGTCGGCGCATCTGGAGAATTCATACAGTCTGCAGTTGCAGCAGTAAATTTATGGATTCGTGCCCTGAGTAGACTGAGCACAAATGATGAACTTGCCCCCGAGCCAGCCGTTTAAAACACTAGCTCGATGGCTTCCATGCATACTTTGATACAGAGACTGTCGCACCTGGGCTTTCGGTGCAAGAAAATCCGGTTCCTTTAAGCGTCACTAGTCATTTTATGGAGTGGAGTTTGTTTTCGAGCCGCATGTCGCATGACTGAAATGCCTCTGTTAAACATGGAGTAAAGCTTTAAACGTGTCGCCTGTCCTGTCCCTGCCCATATTCAACAGTCATGGTGTCACATTCAGATCTATTCAATAATAATTATAGGGCGTTAGTATTTTTATTCTTTGCCTATTAAAAATGAATACTTGAATCCCTTTTCAAGCTGCAGGTAGGAGGGTAATCTACGGTGTGTGTGGCACATAACTTAATCACAAGAAGGGACAGCCCATAATAATAAAAGCCAAATAGTTGGCATAGCGTCCGCGGAGGGAACATTTTATTCCATCTGAATATTCGACAAACAGGAAGTACATACATATATTTTTAGCATGTAAAGCAGTGCTATTTAAGATTAGAGGATTAAAAGGAGGTTGAGAGATGTTCATAGACTGTTTTAACTTCAGCGAGTCATAAAAGTCTGTCTGAAAATGTTGATTGACGTTATTTCTGCTTTACATTGTAGCGATGGGGATTATGCAAAAGGATTTACAGTATCTGGTCATGTTGTTTTTGGCCCACTCTTGTTGTTGTAGACCAAAACGGCAATGAAGACCTTGTTGAATTCCACCGTGTTCCACCAAGTATGGAAGAGAGGGGTGGAGAGAGAGAGAGAGAGAGAGAGAGAGAGAGAGAGAGCTTTCCCTGCTCTCCTTCCTTACCACTATGCTATACATTCCCTACATTCAGACACTTGCTGAATTTGGATGAGGATGGCCCTGAGTCTGGCATGGCATGGGGGGGAAAACAGTGGCAGCGCTCAGACGGAAGAGAGTGCGAGTGCGAGGCTGAGTGAGGCTTTTGTGCCGGGGCCCGGGAAGCGTCCGCATGCCTGTCATTCCAAGCAGGTCCCGCTTTAGTGTCAAGTGGCAGAAATCGCCCAAATGAGCCCAGGGTCCCCAAGGGCCACAGCATGGATTATTCTAATTTGACGAGATGCAGGGAGGGAGGGATGGAGGGAAAGAGGCGGGAGTTCAAAAGGGGGCACCTGACATTGTTTTTGTCTACCTTTAGTGAGTCGGAAAGAAGGACCCCCCGCCTGATACTCTCAGAGGAAAGCACTCCCACCGCGGAGGTGTTTATTAAGTTACCCTGGCCGGGGTGCCCGAAGAGGCCCTTCTTTTTTGTCTGATATTAATTGAAGGTAACTAAGGGGCATTTCGAGGGGTCGGCCGGCCGGTCGGCCACCTCGGCTACAACAACCATGGCCATTCTTCTGGCTCAGGGGAGGGCCAGCGAGCGGAAGCAAGGGGTGGAAGGTCACTGGTCCCCTTCATGTCACAAGCCATCAGCCGGAATATCATAGTGACGCGCAACATTTCACTCATTAAACCCAAGAATCCCTCCCTGCCCATTCTCACCACCTCACCAACTACAAAAAAGTAAATGAATTCTTAAATTAGATTTTGTGAAATGAAAATCCTTAATTTTAAGGATTAAAATTTTCATTATTTAGAACTGTTGCCGAGAATGGTATTCTTCGGTTTAATGAGTGAAATGTTGCACGATGTGTTCTGTGAAAGTAAATCCAGCAGTGTTTATTTTGATCACTGGGATGAAGAAAAATAAAATAATAATGTGGGGTTATTCACCGCTATCTTTGTTCTCGTGTCTGTCTGTGTCCATGTTCAGTCATCCTTAGTGTCATCACTAGCTGATGTCCTTGTTTTTGTTTGTTTGTCCTGTCGACTGTTCCAGCACTATTTTTTTTAGAAAGTATTACCTGAACATTTTTATGGCAACCATTTTGTTAATCAAATTTGTTCTGTCGCGTGTGACCACAGGTGCACCTTGTCACCAGGCTAGGCAGGCAGTCGCTGGGGGCCCCAAAGCCAGTAGATGGTGAAAAACAGCTCAACTTTAAACAATAATAGCTGTGATGTGTTTCGAATGTTAGTTGTATTTGGGTATTTGCTTGGGGCCACCACTGACATTAGAATCGCCTCTGCGTGTGACGGCAACAGCCAGCATGAACCATCAACAAGATGGTACACGTGGTAAACAAATACTCCAGACAGGTTTACACTGTGCAGTACTGTAGATCTAAACTGCACAGTTCAAGGTAAAAAAAACAAATGCTTACATAACCCTGTTTATATATATTTGGGCCAATGATGTTTCAGCTGTACCACATGTCAGGGTGCTGAAACCACAGCTAATGGCACTATTGTATGGATCATTTTTTGCTTGTTTGTTTTTAGTTGATTAGATAAGAAGCATATTCATTGCAGTTCATCAATTACTACTTACTAATAAATTAATTGGCTGTAGCTGTCATTGTACCACCTGACGTCTGAACCCAACAAAATGTCTTTGACCCATTTACTACAACTACCACATTTATTTTTTTCATTCCTTCATTAAAAAATGAAGACTCATTCAACACCTCATTCAAGACTCAATTAACACACTTCTATACACAGTATTTAAAATGAATAGCAATGATTATTAGTCAGAACCGACTCTAGCCTTGCCGTGACTCAAACAGCTAAGGCACTGTACTGTTACATTGGTGACCCGTTTTCGAATTCTAGCCCAATGTCACTTCCCTATCCTCCCCCATCTGTCTCTCCTGTCACACTCTCAAAGTGTCCTGTCTGAGTAAAAACGTAAAAAGCCCTCAGTAGTACATATACATTAAAAAAGAAACGCTGTTAAACGCATTAAAAAAGAACAGAGGTGGAAAGAGTACAGAAAATGTGTACTCAAGTAAAAGTATCTTTACTTTGCCTAAATTCTACTCAAGTACAAGTAAAAGTACCTATCTAAAAATCTACTCAAGTAAAAGTAAAAAGTACTTCACTTAAAATGTAATTTGAGTAAAAAGTACTTAGTTACTTTTAATTAGCTGTCCTCTTGAGAATGTCATGTTTATTTTTCTTGAATATCGTCCTCCATAACCTCTATCTCTTGCTTGGCACCAGCCATCATCCAATACATTGATACAAGATAGTAAAATAGTGGAAATGCTGTGTGCCATCCTGCACAATCTTTCATTTCTGGCGGATTGTGGCATTATTGTGCATGGCATTTTGTCTCTCAGTCATTTTTTTTTACTCAGTACTTGGGCCAGGTCCCAGTGTAATTGAGTGAAGTACTTGGATCAAAATGTACTCCAGTACAAGTAAAAGTATTAATTTAAAAATTTACTTAAAAAGTACAAAGTATTTATAAAAGCTACTCAAGTACAATATTGAGTAAAAGTAATAAGTTACTATTCCACCCCTGAAAAAGAACGCTGACAAATCTGCTGTTTGTGACCAGTGGTTATTAACCCGTTAAGACACAGTGTTATAAATTTGCTGTAACCACAATGGCAATGACCCCGTAGTAGTGCCTTACTCAAGGCCCTGTGTTATGTCATAGTAGAGTAGTACTATGGTAGAGTTAACTTTTCAATGACTATTTACCGCGTTCCACTGGTGGAACAGCATACATTATGGGGCTGCTCAGAACCGGCTCTACTCTGCCTTTCCCCCGGGGCCTGGAGGCATAGCCTAGTACACGGGGAGTGGATGGGATCCGATGCTACACGGGGAGGGGATGGGATCCGATGCTAAACGGGGAGGGGATGGGATCTGATGCTATCTCACCTGCTCTCCCACAGATGCTTCCTGTGGTGTGCTGATGCTAAATCAAGCAGGCCATATTTATGTCAGTTTATCGTCAGCAATACTCTAGGGTGCGTGTGTGTGCGTGGTTAATGTGTGTGTGTGCGCTTGAGAAAGTGTGTGTGTGTGGGCACTTGTTTGTGTGTCTGTGCGTGTGCTTGCATGTTTGTGTACTTTGATGCACTCTGCCTTTTTAGGAGTGTTCCCAGTGTGTGTGGTTTTTTTATGTGTGATTCATGGTGATTAATGTGTGTCATCATCTCCTGTTGGATCAGTTTGGTTTCTGTTTTTTGTTTTTTGGCACATGCTGTCTGTTCAGGCCGCATGCTGGCTTGGTGGTTTAATGTGACAGCTTAATGATATTTATACACACCTACCCGCTGACACAGAGCGTGACCTCACAGTAACAGGTGATCTATTGCGCTCCGTCATCCATCTCCTTACCTGCTTGGAGTCGTTGTGTTGTGTTGTGTTGTGTTGTGGGTGTTCTGTGTGTGTGTGTGTGTGTGTGTGTGTGTGTGTGTGTGTGTGTGTGTGTGTGTGTGTGTGTGTGTGTGTGTGTGTGTGTGTGTGTGTGTGTGTGTGTGTGTGTGTGTGTGTGTGTGTGTGTGTTAAAAGCGTGTGTTAACAGGTCTCTGCTCTGCTCTACTCTCTGCGTGTCTCCACAGCTCGGGGGCTAACCTGCGGAGACTGAAGTCGGGCCCGGCAGGCTCGGGCGCGGGTGCGGGGCGTGGAGGAACCCGGCGGAGGAAGAGTGTCCACAAGGCCTTCAAGCGGAGCTCCCTGCAGCTGTGTCCTCTCTCCTCCTCCTCCTCCTCACCGTGCAGCTACACCCCATATAAGGCCCTGCTCCGCAACCAGGAGAACTACCAGCCTGCCCCGCTCACGCCAGCACACTACAGGTACAGCTGATAACCAGACAAAAAGATCATAGCACATAGTCAAAAGCAGAAAAATCTTTACACTTTGGCTTCTGTTTTCTTTGGGTTTTTTTTCTCAAGCCTTTTCTCTTCTTTTCTCCACTGTGTGCGTCAAATTGAAACGATGATTACAGACGTTTTCCAATATCAAAGTCGGCCGCCTCTTGAACTGTAGTAATAGTTTAGTGTGGCCACACACATCAAGCAGCCCAGACAGGAAGTGGCTGTCATCTGCCTCTGATCTCCTCTGCTGTACGTACGGTACAGAATGACGCATTGTGGTAGGAAGTATACCAATAACTTTATTCAGGGGCTGGCAAATTTGAAGTGTTGAAAGGGAGGTGACGGTACTGACATTTTAATTGCAGGGTGGGATACCCCCCCATACCCCCGCCTCTTGCCCATGCTCAATAAGCTAGTTGATGAGAGACCGAATCATGTTTCTGGTGAGGTGAGAATATTATGTTGTTAAGGAAACTGAGCTGCAGTGTAACCAGGAAGGGAGTTGTTTCCCTCCCTAGATCCATGTAGGCTTGAGGCCGGGTCATAAAAGAGTGGAGAGGGTTGTAGACATCTTTGAAAAGTCTTTGAGTTATGAAGGTCGGGAAGTAATTGAGGGTAGACCTTCTACCACTGAATGCCCCGTCACCAGGCCGCTGTTTTCCTTACAGCGCACACCGCTGAGTCATGCGAAGTAAATCATCATGGCAGTTATGATGAGAGCAGTGAATGTTCTGCTTTTGAAAACAGTAACTGTTACAAGGGTTTATGCTTTATATACTTCTGGAGGAGAACCAAACCAAAATTAATAGTTGAGATTGAAGCTAACTGCCGGAATAAAAATGTGCTCCATGAAGACTAATGTTTGAATGCTCCAGAGCAGTGTCTCTCAAACTTTTTCAGATTGAGGACCCCCCCCCAAAAAAAAAAATGTTCAGGGACCACCTATCAACTGAATTGACAGCTGACGGGTGCTTATTTCGATGCAGATCACTTAATTTTTATATTCATTTACAGGCCTGTCTTATTGTGGAGAAAATAAGACTTCAGCTATGTTTAGCTTTGTAATAATGTTACAAATATAGCTTACTGCTAACTCGTCTTGGAAAAGTAGAAATCCCTTCGTGGACCACCTGAGCTCTGTCGCGGACCACTAGTGGTCCCTGGACCACACTTTGAGAATCACTGCTCCAGAGGGATCCAGACTGTGTGGCTAAAAAGAGGAAAATGGTCCATGTTGTTTGAAGAAGGAAATACTGATTTATAATACCCTAAATAAATCCTGAATACCTTTTCCCCAAGTGGTTTGGAAGGAACGCAAGTTATATTTGAGGACATTTAGCCTGTGTATGTCTCTAGTCAAAGTGTACCGTGTCCTGTAACTCAACTTGTTTGGTAATGAGCTATATTTGGGGTTTGTTGCAAAAGGGTCCCATTTTTCCACAGTTGGGTTGGTCTGGATGTTGGGATGTGCAGAGATGAATTTAAAAATAGCCCTCAACCCGCCCCACCTGCATCCCCCTGCCCTTGTGGCTCTTGATGTTTCATTGAGCCCCAAACACACACACACACACACACACACACACACACACACACACACACACACACACACACACACACACACACACACACACACACACACACACACACACACACACACACACACACACACACACACACACACTAACCCCCCATAGCCTCCAAGCAGGCAGGAAAGATGAGGGGTGTGGAAGGAAGTGACGTGTGTGTGTGTGTGTGTGTGTGTGTGTGTGTGTGTGTGTGTGTGTGTGTGTGTGTGTGTGTGTGTGTGTGTGTGTGTGTGTGTGTGTGTGTGTGTGTGTGTGTGTGTGTCTGGTGTTATGTGTGTCTGGTGTTGTGTGTGTGTGTGTGTGTGTGTGTGTGTGTGTGTGTGTCTAGTGTGTGTATGGTGGGGGTCTTTTCTGTCGTCCCGCTAATGCAGGCAGCTCTCGTAAAAAGCCACTCGCCTCCCTCCGTTTGGCCGCTGTCGTATTTATACCTTGTGTGCCCCTCTTTCCAGTCCCCTGGGCCCTCATCCGCCTGCCGGCCTGACATTTTAAATGCCACCTCCACGGAAAAAAACAGACACTTGGTCTCAAGGCTGTAGAAAATGTGAGTCACTCCGGATGCAGAATGAGGAGTCCACTCAAGCTGTCCACTCCATTGGTCTTTGTGTGAACCTGCATAGGTCACTGTGATGCAGTGATCTGAAGCTGTGCGTAAATGGCAGTTCTATTTCATCTTCTCATCTTCAGAGGTCGTGAAAGCTCTATATACGTCAGTATGTCAGTCCTTCAAAAGATTTTTTTCTGAAGCCTGAGACGTTGTACAGAACTGAGTGGTCTCCTTGCTCCTTCCGCAAAATATGTCGGTCTAGTAAATTACACATAATTATAAAGGGTTCCCAGCAATCTGCTGACTGCATATTAAAAAGTTTGTAAAATTATTCATAGCACATGAATATGTGACATACTCAGCCTGCGGTTTTGCTCACATTGTATGCCAGTTAGTAATTTGTTGGGTGTGTGAACACCATAACCACTCCTTTGCAATTCAACTAATTAGTTACGAAAGCTAAAAATAGACTTTACAAGGTTTTCCCCCATTGACGCTCTATCATATTTATGACAGAATAAGAAATTGGTGGCATGTAGCTTGGATTGGGTATTAGCTTGGAGTAGGTATTTCTTTTCTCTTTTTTAAATTATTTTTTGGGGGCTTTACAAGCCTTTATTGTTTTTTTTCTCAGACAGGACAGTGAAGTAGAGACAGGAAATGAGCTGGGAGAGAGAAACAGGGAAGGGCCGGCAAAGGACCCGGGCCGGGAATCGAACCTGGGTCGGCTGCGTAGTAGACAAGTGCCCTACCATATCAGCCACAGTAGGGGCCGGAGTAGGTATTTCTAAGGAGGACCAGCTTGAAGGTTGTAAACAAATATTGACGCAAATTTTATCGCTTGCGTTTTCGTTTTTTAGGTTGCCTTTTTTCCCCTCTGTAGTGTAGTAGGTACTGTAGCTGTGGTTAGTGAGGCTGCAAAAATAATCGCATGAAGGCATGAAACTCTTTTCTTTTCCTTTTTTTGTCAGAATGCTCTCAGCTGCCTCATGTGCACTGTGAATGTCTGTTTGAGGCGCATTACACGATGCGCTGCGCCCAGCCCAGCCCAGACGTAGCCCAGTCAGCGTTTGATGTCTCGAGGAGCTTTTTGAGGCCCGGGGCCCCCTGGGAGCCAGAAGCGAGCGGAGGGGACAGATTAGCGTATAGCTGGCGGAGTAGGAGCTCCACTGATATGAGCAGCAGCCCCTGCACAGAGCTGGACTGGCCAGCTGGCATAGCGGGTATTTCCCGGTGGGCCCCGCACCCTTGTGGGCCCCTACTTTCAGAAATGTAAAAAAGAAAAAGATAAAGGCCCACAAGTGTGCAGGGTCCACCAGTGAGTCAGTTCTGCGGCGCTAATTATCAGGGGGGCCCTTTCACCCAAAAGTGCCCGGGCCCTATTTCTCCGCCAGTCCAGCCCTGGCAGCCCTGGCAGCCCCTGCCTGCCTGCGCAGCTGTGCTCTACGCTACGATACACGAACCACAATGGCCGACTCAGGGAAACAAACGTACAGCTTGAGCTGGAGCAGAGGGGGTTGAGCTGGGCCAAGCATCACTAAGAACCATTGTACAGGTGTTGTGGAGGGTTATGTAAGTACACAGGGGAGCGCTACGCCACCACACTGCCGATTGCTAATCGTCTCATTCCCTTCTACATGAAGGGCCGCACCGCCTGTGCCTGTGTTCATGCATGGGAATGGCGGCTGTTTTACAAACGGCACATGAAAAATACATTCAGGAGTTGATTCCCGGGCAGGGTGCCCAATCGTTACAAAAAAAAAAACCCAAGAGTTATCCGCGCTCCCACGACACACAATACCTCTTGAGCACTGTAGCTTTTACTTATTCATGGAGGCAATCCTGGTTTGCCACCGCCGGCCTGCTGTTCTCCGCACAGGGTAGCGTCTGGAGTCTTCCAGGGTAAGAGACAGACAGACAGATAGAAAGACAGACCGAGAGAGGCACTGACCCACAGTAGATTCTTTCCCAGCATTGTTCCTGCTCTGAGTCTGTTTTTTTTCTCCTCTCAGTGGAGCCACATGTGTGGCAACACACAGCAAACCACTTTCCATTGCCTGTTGAGCCGTTTCACACAATGACAAGGTGGAGTGGAGAATGTCGTAAGGGTCCAGGTGCTGTGTGGACCGGAGAGAGGAGAAAAGGAAACGCTTCATCCTGTAGGACTTTGGCTCCCCACTGATACTTTTTAACTCCACACGTGAGGAGAGCAAACATTTCCCAATAGCCGGGCACGTTGAATATCACACCCACTTGTTTGTGCTGCATGTGATCAAAGTCTTGACCCCCAGGCCACAAGGAGCTGTAGTGTCAGCACCAGGGCCACTGACAGCTTTAGGCGGGGCCCAGGACAAAGACATCTGAAAGGGCCCCAAACCCAATACAAACAATGGCTGTTTCTCAAAGTCAAGTATCCTCGCCTTGCTAGGACGTAAAAACGTCAAGTGAATGGATACTCTGCAGAGTTCACCAAAGAGTATCCAATCACTGGGCGTTTCAGGTCCTAGAAAGGCCAGGATCCTTGACTTTGAGATACAGCCAATGTAATGAGGTTCCAATTCTGGCCCCCTCTCTCCCTGGGCCCGAGACAAGTGACCCCTTTGTCCGCCCCCCCCTGTCAGCTTCCCTGGTCAGCACTGTGTGGCTTCCTTGTCCAAGCCTCTACGTTTTGGTTAATTCCTTCTGTGAGAATCAGGGACAGATCATGACTCCATGGGCCCTGGGCCAGACAACAAGAAAGGTCCCCCTCCAGATGTTAAAGACCTATTGTTGGGGGTTCGGGTGTTTGTCCCCAGAAAAAGTGTGAAAATACAGTTGTTAAAAGTGTGATTGTAACGCAACATGACAATGGAAAGAGACTTGGGCTTCAGGGCACCTCTTGACTCTTGGCCCCCTGGGCCTGGGCCCGGTAGGCCCATGCAATAATCCATCCTTGGTGAGAACAGTGCTGCTTCCAGTCCCTGCACACCTGTCCCTCCAGCCCACCTCAATAAGTAAGGGTTAACGTTCGGCGAGAAGGTCGCTACCGTGGAATAGCAGCACGACAGAGAGAATCTTTAGACCCCGACGCGGAGCGGAGGGGTCTTGTTCTCTCTGAAGTGCTGCTATTCCACAAAGCGACCGACTCGCCGAACGTTAACCCGCTTATTATATGGATATACTTAAATGATTCACACATGGCGGGGACATTTCGTTAAGTTTATTATAATTTTTCATGTCAAAAGATTGTTGCTGCGCAAAACAAAACAGTGCCGTGCGTTGTGGAACACCGCTAGGCAACAGCTAGGTAGCCAGGCCCAGGACAACAGGTGTTGTCTACCACCGCAGCTGATTAGAGTCTTGTTGAAAAGTCGCTTTAGCAGTGAAAAGTCTTGTTGCCATTGACAGCGGTCTGTTATAGACCAACCCGTCCGTTATCGAAAAATAACAGACGTGCGAACGTTGGGGAGCCCCATTGAAATGAATGGAGCATTCGACCGATGACGTCACACCATATAATAAAACTATATACAGGTCTCCACCTCCTGCTTGCCTCCTATTTAACCTTTAGGAAATGTAAATCGCCAGAGGACTGACTTGACACAATTGTTTCTCTTACTCAACGTTTTGTTTCTTTTTTAATGAACTATAGTCAAAACTATTGTGTCTGTTGAGATGTGTTTTTTGATATTGTAAGTCGTTTCTGTGTAAATCGTTTTGTTTGATGTTGTCAGTGGCTCTGGTTGGTTGAATGGCCTATTATTTTGGTGGGACTTTATGTAATACACTCTCCCAATAGGAATTCTTTCCTTTCTCTGTCAGGAAATGGAATAAAAAAAAAACGTTCCTTTGGTTTCGCCGTCTCCCTGTCATTTAATTACATTTGAATAATGCATACGTCTGCTCAGGCATGGGGGAAATAATTGCCGGCTTTGTTCGGGTCGGTATGGACGGCTTCTCAAGTGCTCTCATAGAGTCCACAAAGGCCACCGTTTAAATTGTGCTCCTTTGTTACTTCATTAAATCTAAATGGGCTGCCGCTAACCTTCAACCATTTCAAACATAATTGCATTAACAAGTGTGTGTACCACAACGTTGGAAAAAAAGATTGTTACCAAGACCTACCCAAGCCGTGCTTTCCTCCACAGCTTCTGGCTGACTGCGCCCAGTGTTGCCAGATGTGTCTGATCAAATCCCGCTCAAAAGGTTCTCAAAAAATGCCGAAATGCACTAAATTCCGCCCAACTTCAACGAATTGCATTGATTTCTATGGGCCCAAAACTGCAGAAAAAAACGCCAAAAGGCCATTTTTTCCCGTTTTTACCTGCACACGGCTAACCGCCCAATCTGGCAACACTGACTGCGCCTTGACTACTTTTTCCTCAGGAATGATATCATGGTGAAGGGGATATAATGGGATTCCTTTGAGGTACTTTGGGGCCCGCCCTTCACCCCTGTCCCCCCCCTCAGGGGTCAGCGCTCAGGAGCTCGTTCTCATGTGCATTCACATCCAGGTCACACTCGACCAGGGGCTGACTGTATGCGCAGGGGGCCACAAAGGATCCTTTGTCGACAGCTGGGTGAATTGTTTACCTATCGTTCGGAATGATACGGTCCTGCACTTCTTTGGCGTCTCGCTACCTGTAACTGCGTTGCTAGAACAAAGGCCCCAGTAATTGAGAAGGCCAGTTAGGGACTATGGGATAATGGTTAAGTGTTCAAGTAAGTTTGATCTTCTCAACTGTCCATGAAAAACAAATATGGCAGGTAGCCTTAATGGAAGCACAGTGCTTGTTGTTTGTAATGGAAGCAACAACATTAGTCAGGGAAAATGCTGTATGCCACTTTTCTTGGTTGGTTTAAAGCTAAAGGACACTAATCCACTTTGTTTTGATAAATCTACTCCAGATAAATGTAAGAGGATACCAGATCCAGAAATTCAACATGGTCTGTTTAAAGTTGTTTCTATAAATGCCTGACATGCTGCATACGTGGCAGGCGGCCATACGGTGCACACTAGGGGTGTAAATAATAATCCATTTGAATCGATGCATCAATCCTACAGCCCACGATTCAATTAATCGATTCATCCACAAGACAATCAATACAATTATTATTAGTCTTTTTTTAGTGATTATTGCACTCGTACTGTGAGGCATTTTATTTTGCTCTTGCCAAATAATATTAATACGGACCATAGTAAAGATGTCCCTCAAATGAAATGCATGCAAATATTTCAGCTTATTTTGATTTATTTAATATTTCACACATACGTCAAGCCTGTAAGGTAAAAAAAAATGAGCCATTGATATGAATCAATAATTGAATCGGCTTAAGAAATCGATATCGAATCGAATCGCCATGAAGGCTGTGATTTACACCCCTAGTGCACTCCAAGTCTCACTTCAACAGGTGTTTATTTTATCAGCCTGATGTGTAGGACTGGCATGCACAACCAAAAAAAAAAGATTGTAGCACGTATACGGCAGGAAGCCTTGGCAAATCTCGGAGCCGGAGGAGTACAATATCCCAGCTGTTATCCATCCAAGAGTCTTGGACGTCAGATCCTCCTCCTGTCGACCTAGTATTAGACGTTTGATGTCATTTCTATCAACCCTGTGCAGTAATCTCTCCCACCACCACCGCCCTCCACTCCCCTGCCTGCCTGCCTGCCCGCAGGCCCCCCTCCGTCTCTTCAATCTCTTTCAGCACTAGTGAAAGATGTGCAGTGCTTGTTGCTGGCTTGCATGGGCCTCTGTGAGCCCAAGGGCAAGGGGCCTGCCAGTCAGGATTATCCCGACAGCACTAGTCAAGCCATACCTGCTGCTGCTGCTGCTGCTCCTGCTGCCGTCTGTGCCTCTGCCTCTGCTCCTGCTCCTGCCCTCGTCCGGGGTCGAGCAGAAAGCCCCTATTGTCCCACCTCATCACGGCCTTCTCAGGCCCCTTGGCCTGGCCTTAGCACCTCGCATAGCACCGAGTCGACGCAGGCAGCGCAGGGATAAATCCAGCGTGGATAAACTCTTCAGAGTAATCTCTGGCTGCGCAAATGGAGAGAGGCTGACAGTGGAGAGTGGGAGGGGTGGTGAGGAGAGGAGAGGAGAGGAGAGGAGAGGAGAGGAGAGGAGAGGAGAGGAGAGGAGAGGAGAGGAGAGGAGAGGAGGTGTGCTGTGTGGTGGTGGGACGCGATGGACAGCAGCTGTTGCACATGCTGCAAACCACTCTGGACAAAAACACGGGCTCTTTCATCCCTGAGAGAAATGGTATTTATAATGTAGCAGCAGGGGGGGCTGGAACTGAAGGATGAGATGTAGGCAGGCAGGCAGGGGTGGTGGCCAGGGCCAGAATAACGCACAGGCTAGATATGGCTGCAGCCTAGGGCCCCCACTTGCCAGGGGGCCCTTGGTTGGCCAAACGTGAAAATTGCAGAATTGTGGTATGATGTAATATTGAAAAAAAAAATAATCTGTTCTGTTGATAGGCATGTTATCGTTAAGTCCTAGCTCGTAATTACATCACTGTCTATGTAAATTTGTTGCAAAATTTCCCCTTCCGGGGGGCCCCACAGCAACCTGAAGCCTAGGGGCCCCAGGCCATGTTAATGCAGTCCTGGTGGTGGTGGTGGTGGTGGCGGCTGGGCAGTTGTGGGATCTTTTTCACCATGTAGTCAAGAGTGGTATGGTCAGCCGGCGTGTTGGTGGCTGGCTGTAAGAGTTTTTTAATCCGAGGTGCATGTGTGGAGTCGCTTGCATGCATGTGTTGTTGTAGAGCCTCCCAGGAGCCCGTATTGTGTCCACTCAATGGAGCAGAAAAGCACCGCACGCCGTCGCTCCGCTCTGTCAGATGGGGATCTACGCACCATTTGTGTGATATGTGCTTAAATGTGACCCAGGCTGCTCAAGCAGACACTGTTGCACAACCGTCTGAGCATTGCTCTAATGCAGAGGGAAAATGGCTTTCTGCCGTGATTTCAATTCAGAATGAAGCTAGAAGTCGTTATTTGCCGTCACGCGAGATTGCATAATGTAACTGCTGCACGACTTAAGTAACGCGCATTAGGTATAATGGCGTGTAACATGCATTGGCCATAAAGTCACACCAGGTCACGCCAGCGTTTCTGACTTTTGCCTGTCTGATAAGAGTGCTGCACCACTTCCAGTGTGAGCAGGGCCGCCGTTAGGCATAAGCAGAGTAAGCAGAGCGTTTAGGGCCTCAACCACTTTGCCCGCAAAATTGGGGCCTCCTAAATTGAAATTGACTAAATAATGTCATGAAAAAATATTAAATGACATTACAAAACATATATTTATTAGTTATCAAAAGGTCCATCATTATTTAGGGCATTGGAATTGTGAATACTGGAATTATTATTATTATTATTATTATTATTAGTAGTAGTAGTAGTAGTAGTAGCAGTAGCAGCAGCAGCAGCAGCAGCAGCAGCAGTAGCAGTAGCATTAATTACGAGTGGGGCCTCCTGACCAGTTATGCCAAACCTTGGCAGCAGGCCTGAGTGTGAGAGCTCACCAACTGTAACTCCTGAGCCTAGTGCTACTAGTGCCATGAGACCTACTCTAGTTCTGCAGTACAAAAAAAAAGACAACATCTCCTGCACCTCCAGACATCCTGTGCCTCCCCTCCGAGTATTCCCTGATGAGAACCTCTCTCCTCTCCTCTTTTTTTAACCCCATACTCCCCACCCCCCTCCCCTTTTTTTCTCTTCCTCTTTCCCCTTGGGCTGTCTTTACGTTTTAATGAGAGGTAGCAAATAAGTCCTCCAGTTGTGTTTGCTATTGTGTACACATTACTCTCCTCCTCAATAATGGAGATAGTTGACTAGTGCTCAGTGATCATAGTGGAGGTGGTGGGATATACGTTTTTGACGTTTGTCTCGCTTCTCTGGTGGTTCTTTTTTGTTTGTAAGAGAGCGTTTCAGGTAGCACCTTTCCGAACCACAAAGTGGCACTTAGTGTGTGATGCCGTCGTGGTGGCATTTAAACATCAGAAACGCGACCCCCATTTCGGTGTCCCCTGCCTGCCAGTATTCCGGTACGGAGACGGAGACGGAGACGGCGGTAAAGTGCTCTGAAAGCCTCAGGTGGTGGAAGGGAAGTCGTCTCAGGCATCTCTGTGCTTTTAGCGCGCGCTTCCGGTTTTGTTTTTCTTACTTCTCTCAGAAAGAAAAAAGTGGAAGGATAACTGATTCCTCTTTACGTATTTTTATCCGCCCTTCCTTTCCTCCTCCGAAACGGCTTTTAGTTAGCTAGGGCAACAGCCGTGCAGAGTCCTTATCTTTCGCTGTGTTGCCATGTAGACACACTTGAGTTTGGGATACAACTTGAGTTGACGGAAAACAGACAAACTTTCCCAACGTAATGTTTTCTTCTGTTTTCCATCTCTTTCTGCCTGTTTGTGCATTCCACACGCATGCATGTTGTTAGTATTTATGATGAAAGGTTTATTGCAACTGTGCAATTCTGATGCACAAATTGAATCTTTTAAATTATATAAAAGCATTTGCTGCAAAATGCTATTTTTGCAACCTCTGATACTGTTTGACCTACTTAATCCTCTGTCTGTGTGTGTGTGTGTGTGTGTGCGTGCGTGTGTGTACGTGCGTGCGCCTGTGCGTGCGTATGTGTGTGCTTTTCTCTCTCATTTTGATGTGAAAGGATGCTCCCTCATGACACTCAGGATGGGCAGAGCAGCGGGACGATGATCCGAGAGTCTCAACTCATCTGAGAAGAGGTGAAGATGGGGGAGGATGAAACACCTCTCCCCTTCCCCTTCCCCCTTCCCCTTCCCCTTCCCCTTCCCCTTCCCCTGCCCCTGCCCCTGCCCCTGCCCCTGTCTCTGTCCCATGTACTTGTCCCTGTCTCTGTCCCCTCCCCTGTCTTTGACTTTGTCTCTGTCCCTTCCCCTTCCCCTGTCACTTTCCCTGCCCATGCCCCTGCCCCTTCCTCTGCTCCTGCCCCTATCTCTGTCCCTTCCCCACTCCAACCCTCTTCTCATCCGTCCCTCACAGAGCAGCCCACATACAGAACATAATCAAGAAGCACCAGCCTTCTCCACCTATCGGACCAAAGGACCGTATTCTATGCAACCTTAGGTACTTCTCCTCATAGTACCACCTGAAATCCATCCTCTCCTCTCCTCTCCTCTCCCCCTCTGCTCTCTACAGGCTCCAGGGCTGGCTCCGCAAGAGGCCTGACCCCTGGGGGCCAAACAGGCCCACTTGAGAGCACTTACGCTGGGCAGGATGCCATTTGCAGAGGGCTGGACTGGAGGGGGAGTTTGGAGGTGGGGTATGGCTTGATAAGTGGATGGGAAGGGGGGAGTGGGTTTGTGTTGGATAGAGCAGAGTTGTATAAAGTAAAAGTACTCTTACAGATGGAATTACAGCACTACTAGAACGATATTTCATTGTTTCAACTATGTGATATACTGCTAGTGTTGTAATTACATCTGTAAGAGTACATCTACTTCTACGTACTTTATACAACTCTGGGACTGAGAAGAGATGTAATGTTTTGGTGTTGCTGCAGGGATGACTATTCTTGTGGAAACACCGCCGATAAAAACAGTGCCTCAATCTCATCCCTCATGTTGTCAAACCGAAGGCCAAAGCACAAGGTGCGCATATTTTTTTTTCATTGTTGTTGTTTTTCATTTTGGTCAAGCAGCGGACCTCGACTGTGTTTGTCATCCACTTGTGCCTTTATTCTGAATCGGATATTTCGGGTGTTCTGGAAGACACTTTAAGAGATGCCACCGTATTTTTTCCCCATGTGCCTTTATGTCCGATATTTCTTTATTAATTCATGTGGGGGCCATTTTCAGCAGGCTTCCCTTTTTGATGTTGCCTGTAAAGAGCCATATGTTATTTTTGTACTGCACTTAAAGTTTATAGACTAGATTGCATTGCCACAGCATGCTTCTGGGTTTTATTGTCATATTTTGTATGCCGGGTTGGAATAATAAAACATTAACAGCCCCCTTTAATAGTCTGTCATTATTTATTAATGCTCATGGCTTAGTTATGAGTTTCAGTGCTTTAATGACATCCAACGCTTAGTCAGGGCCGTCTCTATGTTAAAAGCATTTAATTCCTCAGCAATCATTGAGAGCTTTATATTTCATTTGCTATTGTTAACAGTTGAAAAGTATATAGTCGATAAGTACTCTAGTGTGAGGAATACAGTAAAGGATTATGTGATATATCCAGGGATTGTTGAGTTTAATTGAGGTGAAACTGGTTTAATTGAGGTGAAACTACGTAAAGGACACGTTAGTTTCCCCATTTGGCATAAACTCCGCAATCTTGTTGACTAAATACTTCTTTTTTTACTATTGATACTGTACGTCTGCTTGTAAAATGTTACCAGTAGTCGCATGTCACTGAAGTCAACTCAACCACACAATCCAATTAAAACCTCTGGCGTCTCTTGCTATCCCACACGTTGAGTTGAGCGTGTCGAGTGACGTGTGTGTTTGGGGTGTGTATGTTTGGTGTGCGTGTTTGTGTGTTTGGGGTGTGTGATTATTTGTGTGAGTGTGTGTATGTGCGTGTGTGTGTTTGAGGTGTGTGCTTTTTTGTGTGAGCGTGCGTGTGTGTGGGGGGGGGGGCATGTGCATGTGTCTATGTGTCTTTGGTGTGTGTTGGGAGGGTTTGGGGTGTGTGCGTACGTGTGTGTGTGTGTGTGTGTGTGTGTGTGTGTGTGTGTGTGTGTGTGTGTGTGTGTGTGTGTGTGTGTGTGTGTGTGTGTCTGCGTACATGTGTGTGTATGTGTGTGTGTGTGTGTGTGTGTTTGGTGTGTGGTGGGAGGTGTTTGGTGTAGTAGAGTACAGGACAGAGGCGTTAAACAACAGCACAGGTTGTGCTGCTTCTTATTCCTCTCTTGCATGAGTCAGGGTGTGTCCTGAGGTGTTCTGCACAGGTATTCAGCTCCTGTAATTATCCACGGTGTAGGTTTCACATACACACACGCACGCACGCAAGTCGTCGCGTTGCATCGTATTCCAGGAACGGTCATGTGACCAAGTGTGGCGAGTAGTGAAAGACATGCGCTCTGTCTTGTTCTGTCAGTGTTGCACTTGACCCAACGCACGCACACACTGACACACACACATACACACACTCTTTACAGAAGCAAGGGATGTGATGGTTTTCTAATAGTTGACACATGGGGATTCGGAGGCTGTGGTTTAACTGTCACAGATTTGTTTTCTTTATTCCACCCTCCAAACAAACAAAGAAAACAGCTGAGGGGTGAAGACATGTCATTTTTGCTTGCTTAGACATTTCTGCTCTGTAAACAATACTGGGTACTGTTTGTATAGGTGTGCATCATGGACCTGGGAAAAGGACTAAATTGGCTTAAACAAAGCTGTTGTAGCAACATGGGTTTTCAAAACAACACAAAACAAAACTGTTGGGACGCTCAGAACACCTGAATGACTCACTGAGGTAAAAAAAGGGAGAGATTCTCAAGGGACTAATTTTAGTGTGAGGTGTCACACCTCTCTATCTGTTCACAGTGCATACCAGATCCTTCCCCCTCATCCCCTCTCCAAATAATCTATTAGTGACCTATTAAGTGCTGGAATGCTTTGAGTGAACCCTTTGCCCTTGTAATGAGCCCAAACCTGGTAGTTCAGGATCAAAGGCAAAGGTGATGAGAGAGGGAAGGGAGGGAGGCACTGGAAGGGCTGAGGGTGGGTGGCAGTTCAGCCTTGACACTACTACCCCAGGCCCAAAAAAAGAGATCCGATTCACAGGCCTATAGAATTCACTAATTCCAGCACGTGTTCACCAGAGCAGAACAAGACAGCGAGAGAGAGACAAAGTGAAACAGAAAACTGAACAAACAAAATTTGTTTCCTTGATCCCGCTGGAGATTTTAAGGGACTTTCTGTTTTTGCCATTGGTGCCTCCTCCTACTCATTGACTGTCATTTGTTTGCTTTTTTCCCCCTCAGTAGGCAGCAGACGCGTCATTTGAGGTAAGTAATGTATTACCACTCAGCCGCCGCATCCTGTTAAACGTACACTCCATTTGATCTGGTTTCCCATAACCCCTCATCATGCTCAGACAGACTCCCACCGCCCCCTTGCTCTGGTATGGTGACGTGACGTGGGCATGTTTTGGTTGGGCCCAGCTGTGTCAAGTACTCTGAAATATACACCTTCAGGCCCACTTTGTGACTCACTCTCTCACTCACTTACACAGACACACATGCATTGCACGCACAGACACACGTGTCTCCAAAATGTGGGTTACAATTTGTCCTTTCCTTCTGTAGGGTTGTTGTCGGAAGTGGCTTCCTCGTTAAAACCTTGCCAACATCTGCGTGAGTGAGCGCAGGAGCGTGCGGGCACCGCGGAGGAGGCTTAATTATTGACAGCCTCCTCTCTCTCCTCATAAAGGTCTCGCACACTACACTACAGAAGGTAGAAACCAACAACACCGGGAGAGAATGTGCATTCCAATATGCGACCTTGCATCCTCCACTTGTGCTTGTGGCCTTAAGTTTTGCTGATGCCCCGCCTCCATGGAGAAAGCAATTAAGTTTCCCCACTGTCAGCCTAGCCACAACAATTTTTGGGGGACTATTCTTCATTCACCATCCAGTTTGCAAATGAGAAAATGACTTTACAATTGAGCTTTTGCGAGATATTGAAATATAATGCTGTTGTCAGTGATGTCATCACAATGTATTACTTCCTGGTACAAGGCCACAAGCACAAGTGGAGGATGCAAGGTCGCATATTGGAACGTACCCACTGAGTGAATGAACTCCCTCTGCCCCCATTAGACTTCTAGGTGAAGTTTGGAAGGCCCGTCAATGTCATTTCCACACAGTACCATCTGTCCTATCTGAGTTGCCCAGACTGCCACCCTGTCAAATGCTTGTCCCTTCAGGAAACATAGGCTATGTCTCAAATGATGCACTTGTGCACTTCGGGCACTGTTTTTCAGTGCCTAGGGCGCTCACACTGAAAATGTCAGTTGAGGCAGTGCACTGAAAGTGCCAGGATGATCCCCTAACAATGGCGGGAAAATGCAGTGCTTGAATGATTGACACTGCACTCACTAAACGGCGGCCATGTTGACAATTACATGGAGGAAATGTGGCATTCAGTTCAGTAGAAGAGTTTGGGAAACAGTCTCCTGATTCTGTAAGTAATGTTGATGGGACACCAACCTTTTCATGCCAACCAAAGTATTGTTTGTGTGATTGTTGTCCCTTGGGGTGAAGGACATGGAAATACAAGCACCAGACGCTGTGCATTGTAAACAGTAACCAACTCATATTTTGGCGAGCTAATGCCATGCTCAGCCGTCACTTCCAGCGAGGGCACAGTGCATAGTGCTCAAATTTTTCCACGACACTATGCACTAAAGACCTATAAGTGCACTGTGTGCACTGTGCACTGACTGTCAGTGCACTGACAAAAGTGCGTCATTTGAGACATAGCCATAGTGTTGTCCCAACATGGCGGATTAAAGTTTAATCTGGCAAGGAGACGGAACTCCAGGCAAACCACAAGAAACCTATACTAAGAAGCTGGTTCAGGAGTACACCAGGTTAAGTTAAGAGGTAAATCATCTAATAGAAGAGCCTGGAGTCCTCGTTTTCTTAAACCTGGTTTACTCCTGAACCAGCTTCTTAGGATAGGTCCCTGAGGATAAAAACTTGTGTTCTACTCCACCTTGTGTTCACCTCCTCCCTCCCCTCCTCTTCCTCTTCCACATCCTTTGTACCCTCCTCCTCCTCCTCCTCCTCCTCCTCCTCCTCCTCCTCCTCCTCCTCCTCCACCTCTTCATCCCCTTGTCTCCCATTGTTTCTCATTAGGTCTGTGGAGGCTTTGGTTCTCCTCCACTCCCTCATACTGCCTTTTTTTCCACAAAATGAAAAGTTCTTCCTCTCCTCACCTCACACTCCCTATCTTCCTTATCCTTCTCCTCAGCCTCTCCCTCTCTCCATCTCTCATTATCTCCCTCTCTTTCTCTCTGTTTCTCATTAGGTCTGAGGGAGCTGCTGTTCTGATCCACCTTTCTCCTCCTGTTTCCCCTCTTCCCTCCTACTCCCTTTTTCATGAAAAAGTCCTCCTCTCCTCATCTTGCACCCCCTCTCCTCCACCTCCTCCTCCCTTCTCTACCCCTCTCTCCGTCTGCCTGCCTCTCTTTCTCTCTTCAGGTCTGAGGGAGCTTCTGTTCTCCTCCACCTCCAGTTCCTCCTCCTGCTTTGTGTTCACGAAATGAAAAGTACTCTCCGCACACAACACTCCATCTCCTCCTCCTCCTCATCCTCCTCCTCTCTTTACCTCTCTCCATTCTCCCTCCCTCTGTCTGTCTCTCATTAAATCTGAGGGAGCTTCTGTACACCTTCATCCCCTGTTCCTCCTCCTCCCGCCTCCTTTTTTCATGAAAAGACAAGTCTTCCTCTCCTCTCCTCACATTCCCTCTCCTCTCAGTCTCTCTCAGTCTCTCCCCCCCCCCTCCTCCCTCTCTCCCTCCTTCCCTCGCCAGTCTTTCTCTCCCTCCCGCTCCCAATCAATCAATACAAATTACTTATATAGCACATTATCATACATACTTGTCATTCAATGTGCTTAAGATTAGAGAAAGAGAACATAGACGAAAAAGAAACTATATTATGTTATAGTAGATAACTATCACCAAAGGCAGATGAGAACAGGAACAGGACAGGAAGCTGGTTCCAGCATTTTGCAGTATATTAACTAAATGCCATTTCACCCTGTCTAGATTTGACCCTAGGCACAACCAGTAGAGGAGATTCTGAAGACCTAAGACTTCTATTAGGATGATATTGCTCAAGCATGTTTACACTATATTTAGGGCCTCCGCCATTTAGTGACTTGTATAAACTATCAGAAGAGTTTTAAACTCAATTCTAAATCTCACTGGTAGCTGGCCAGTGCAATTACCTAAGTACTGGAGTGATGTCTCAGTGCCCCCCCCCCTCTCTCTCTCTCTCTCCCTCCCTCTCTCCCTCTCTCCCTCCCTCCCTCCCTCTCTCTGTCTCTCATTAGTTTTGAGGAAGTGGTGAGCGGGAGGAGGCAGGAAAAGGGAGAAGTGCCATCTGCTTCCCGGGATTCATGGGCTGGGATGTGTTAAATCGGAGCGAAGGCCTCACATCCGGTCCGTTTGAATGGAGTAAAGCTTGACCCGCTCTGTGGGCCCTGCACTCTTAACGTCGGCCGTTTCCCCTCTCGCTTCAAACTCTCTACTGTGTCAAAGTTTGTAGACTCTCTTGCTTTCACTTCAAATGGACAGAAATAGGTATTTGACGTCGCCACTGTTTACTTTTGCGACCCAAGTGTAAGTTTTTGTCTACGTTGCAACTTCTTGTTTTTCTCGATAGAAGCCCCCAAGTAAATTTTAGCTTGAATGTATTGCCCGAGACGGGGTATTGCACAAGTTTGCATTAGGGCCTTTGACATTGTTAGTAGCAGAATTCAAGTGGTGCAACCACAGCTAGTTGTGTCACTATTATGAATTCTATATTTCCTGGATTGTATTAAAAAAAAAACCCATTAATTCCATGTAGGTAAATGAAACATGTCATACAATTAATTAATGTACCAACTTCACACAATAGTGACATTAGCTGTGGTTGCACCACCCTGAGGTCTGCTTCTTAAGACGTAAATGACCCATTACCAGTATATTGCATAAGGTTTAATAGCCAAGTTTCAGTCCATCCGATGCATACTACAACAGAAAGCATGGTTGAGAACTCTTTGGTGTGTAGAGAGAGGTTTGCCTGAACGTTCCGTAATTAAGCATTTGCATAACCTGCTGGGACGGCTGGTAGGCTAAGAGGAGTTCTGTCTTCAAGTGCAAGTGCTTCAAGTCAATCAGGAGAAAACCTGTTTTATTAGTCCAAGGCTTTCCCCCTCCAGCACTGTTTGTGCCATGTCAACTGACTTTGGATAATTAAACTTTTTTTTTACTGGGAATCATGGGAAGGGTTTTTATTTTCCTGTGAGAATCAGGCCAAAGACACCAGAGAAAAAAAAAACGAGAACACAGCAAAAAAAAAAAGAATCACTTCCTTTAATTCATAGGCTTGATATTTACATTCTTGGCAGCCGCTGTATGGGAATGCAGGCTTTCTGTGTATGCCAGCCAGCCCCCACAGCTTTAGTGGATGAGCTGTCAACCCTCAACTGCGGTCCCTAAGAAAAATGCATGGCCGCCACACATAACAGGTCTGTTTGTCTTAGCCGAGCGGGGCTGTGGAGCAGAGCGTGAGGTCAAGGAAGCCTGCCGGATAATATATATTTACTCTGGTGAATGTATAACCCAGACTGAACCCACTCCCATTCCTCACCTTGCTAAAAACCACAGCACAGCACAGCACAGCACAGGGGCCCACTATCGAGATAAGTCAGCTCAGGTCTGTCTGGCTGAAGCCGTACGTCCCTGGTGGCCCGCCAACTCAATTCACATCATCCAGACGGGGAAGCTAACACGAGGACAAACAGGTCACTTGTCCCGGGCCCAGGGAGAGAGCTGGCCCAGAATTGAGACCTCATTACATCGTTTGTAGTGGGTTTGGGGCCCTTACCAATGACTCTGTTCTCAATTTAAAGCAGCTTTTAAGCTTCTCGGTCACCGACTTCGACTGGCTAATGAGGCTTGGTGGTCATTTATGATTTTTAAACTGTTAGCCATCCCTAATTGTGATTATAAAATAGGAACCGAAAAAGGCACCGTTCAGGAACCGGGACCTGGAACAGGAGCTGGAACAGGAACTAAAACTAAACAAATCTGATCGGTGCACTGCCCAGCCCTACCTGGGCCTGGCCAAAGCTGTCAGCGGCCCTGCATCCAGACACACAGTCATATACAGTACTACTGGGACGGGAGTGGAGACATGCATGCATGCATTGCAGCAGCGGCAGGAGTGAGATTGTGTTCCCATGTAAACAGAGGACGGTCACGCTTCCCTGACTGAAGGAAGTCAACACGAGATCAGCAGGTTGTTACAAGCAGAGCAGGAGCAGGAGCAGAGTGGAGCAGCAGTAGCCGCTTGCCACCTGAGAAGAGGGGATCACGGGGGAAGAGGGGATCACGCTTCACTCTAGAGGCCTTCTCATTATTGCCTGTTGGCTCTCAACAAGACTAGACTGGGACCGAAAAACGGCCTGGGCATTTTTGGCATGGACCAACCCTCGCACAGCCCCACTGTTTTTCTCAGATATTTTATTCGTGATTCTATCCATTGTCAATTCAAAATGGACCAATGGGCCGCCCCATCTGAATTGTGGGTCGGTCTCTTAAGGGTTAAACAAAGACAAAACACAAACGAATCGGTACCTGAGGACGCTCGGCCCACTGGGAAAATGTCCTATATGCCATATTATCAGTCCAGCCCTGGCGCCCGACCACAAACTCAGCCCTCATTCTCACATAGCCCTTGTCAATTGCAGTGCCAACTGAAGTCTACACTGTGTTCGAATTACTATTTTTTCATTTCACTAAACTATTACCCGATCACGTGGGGTCATGTGACGTCAAAATTGTCATTCAACCCTGAGTGAAATATTTCTTCAGAAAACGTCTCGATTAAAAAAAAAGTTCAGGATAGCTAGCAGGAAGCGGAATTTTATCGTGACATAACTTTGGTCCTTTTCTCACCTAATGGGTATGTAGTACTGATGCTGTGGAGCGAAACAGAACGATAACGGGGCTCACCTTACAGCCTATTCCTGGAATGCTTAAACCCAATAGGTTTTCATGCCCATACAGCTTGATGTTGGAAAATATGCATAAAATCGACGATAAGGGCAAAACACTTGTTTGCCAGGCCCAGCCGTCGCTTTAGCAGCTGGGTACTGGATAGCTATGCGGGCGGCCTGGGTTCAATTCCCGGCCCGGGTCATTTCCCGATCCTTTCCCCTCTCTCTCTCTCTCCCAGTCATTTCCTGTGTGTTCTTCACTGTCCTATCAAATAATGAAGGGACAAAAAAACTTGTTTGCTTAATTATTCTGCACCCCCTGTATAAATATTGAGGCTTTCCACGGTTCTCTATTAATCCTGCGTAGTTTATGGAAATATGAAAATATGCAGAACAACATTTTTGCATTTATTCCCAGTATGTAGGACATTTTTGCTCGTCTAAGTGTGGGATAGTAGATATTTGTCTCTCCCACGTTTTTTGAAAAAGAACAGTGAGAATTATTTACTCCATTATTTCCTTGTGTGTGTGTGTGTGTGTGTGTGCGTGTGTTTGTGTGTGCGTGTGTCCGTCCATGTGTGTGTGTTTGCTGCATCTGTGTGCGTGGATAGACGAAGCATCAGGGATTATCACCAGACCGCAGTGTTTGTATATCTCTGTGTAATTGCTCTGGCGGGCTCCTGCTCTCCACGCCAGACTTGTTGTCATCCAAGAGTCACGTCACGAGGGCTCGTCCTGTCCCAGCACAGCAGCCTCCTCCGCACGAGACGCAGCCTGTACACTGACAGATGTGGGAAAAGCACAAACAGGTCTCACTGACTGACTGACTGACTGACTGCCACAGTGTTTGTTTCGGTTGTTTGAGCAAAGCGTTGTGTTGTCTGTTCTGTCTGTCTCCTGCTCAGTCACAGCCTGTCACATCATACGCATCATCCCACATCATGCACTTACATATCCAGCAGGATAATATCACTATATGACAACCAACACTGTATAAATGCAGTTTTAATTCAACTCTTAGAGAGTACTCTGGGACCAAATACAATAGAAGATGTTAAATCGACTCTCTTGTGTTGTTGAATCAACACTACATTTTATTGGGCTGTAGAGTCGTTAGACATCAAAGATGGCTGTTGTGCAGTTCACGAAGACACCGTACCATATGTGGGGGATCCGGGTTCGAGTCCGGCCTGGGTCATTTCCCGACCCTACACCATCTCTCTCACCCACTTACCTCCTGTCATCACTTCGCTGTCCTAAATGAATGATTGTGATGCTATTATGTAAAAAATAAAATAAAAAACAGTAGTGCATGTACTCTAGGTGGTCTTGAATTTGGACTGGCTTGATTGAAAGTGGGTGTAGGTCAGTGTTTCTCAACCTTTTTGTAGGCGAGGCACCCTTTCAATTCATGAAAAATTTCAAGGCACCACAAACCAACAAGCAGTAATATGGTATCGCATCCAATACCACACAAGCTTAGAAAAGTAACACTTTTGGAGACGTCACAAGACCTACGTTCGAAGTTGCAGCTGACTGGGGCGACCTATATTTACTTTATTGTGCATAAATGGCAGATGAAAGATTACACTGACTAACATTAACTTATCAATTTAGACAAATATGTATTATTTTACATCATTTATTTATCAGCCACGTTTCCGCGGCACCCCTGTTGAGAAACACTGGTGTAGGTGACTGGTGGCTCCAACCAGGCAGCCTTATAGTTCCCTTTGTACACAACCAGAACCATTAGCATTATAATTAATTATCCAGAACTGCATATGCATAATACCCGAAGCATTCCCATTTTCTACATTATACACTGCACAGTATGTTCAGAATGACTCTTGAAGCATTCCAAAAATATGGCACTGATTCTTGAGAAAGTGGCTAAAACAGGTTGTAATGTTGACAGAAAAAAACAAAGTGAATTACAAAATTATATGGTATATCCTTGTAGACTAAGGTCTTGGCTTTTCAGAAATGCACAAGGCCAATCTCCCCATTTTGTATTTTTTTCAGAAATCAGGCTTTTCTCCGATCATACCTTGTTTTTTGTCAACACCGTCAGACACAATTAAAAGCAATTAAAATTGTATTGATTTGGTTGCATATGTATCTGGAGTTTTTAAGTGATTATGTGTATTTTTTGGTTCACACATATGCCTTTAAATGTTGAAAATTCACTTTTGTTCTATTTTAATACTGTTTCATGTGTTCTAATTTAGAAATATGTGCCGACATACAATGCTTACTTAACGCCTAAATAGACCAAACAATTTTTTGTTATTTCAGAAATATTCCTGTAGGCTTAAATTTGCTATTACTTTAATAATTCAACAACTCCTAAGGAAACTTTTGTAAGCACAATCATTTAAAATGTCCAAAACTCCTTCTTACGGTGGTGACTTAAGAACTGACGGTGGTGACAGTAATCTGAGAGTGGTGAAAGTGGCCTAATTTGTACCTGCATTTAGCAAAATAAATAGCCCTCTCAAGTCAATGGCATCTTGCATAAACACTTTATTTTTGTGTGTGCACAATATGTTTGTACATGTGTTTTTTCTTCATTAGTTAGATTCTCTAGGAAGTAGGCCACTGGTTCTTGAAAATGTGGTAAAAACAGGTTTTAAGTTGTTCAAATCCAAAATATAGAGGTGTATTATCATAGATGTAGGTCTTAGCTGTGCACTGAATGTATTGCCCAAGCTCCCCATGTTTAACATTTTTCATAAAATGGGCTCTTACTTATTTTGTCAACAGCGGCAGACAGAATTAGAAGTAAAAACATATGTTTACTGTGTTAAAGTACTAGTTTACTGTAGATACTTATTGTATGCATATTCCTAAAACATGTTAAAAACACGTAAAACATGTGTTTTTTGGTGAACTCCATCAGATGTCACCACCGTCAGGTTTTCTGACAAAAAAACCTCCAAATGCACCTCAGTGGTGGCTAGAGTATCATTTTGGATCACAATTATTACTAACATGCCTAGTAATGTTTCATTAACCAGCACAATTTAGTAAAATATGGAACAAGATGATGAGCGGAACAAAATCTGACGGTGGTGACATCTGACGGTGTGAGACAAAAAAACACTCTTTTACATATTATGCATTGTTTGTTCACATTAGCCATTTCATTTTCGCTCCGTTTCTTGGGTGCTCCATACCTTTTCTGAGAAAGTATATATTAATTAACATTAATGTAATATAATACTATTAAAACCCCCGACGGTGTTGACAGTTTATGGTTGGGACAGTACCAGTGTCCAAACAAATTAACAAATTGAGGAGAAAATAGTAAACTTACAGGAGCTTCAGTGATGGTGACGTGTGCAGTAGAGCTACAGGTTTGAAAAGGGGTCCTCAGTAATGAAAATGACCTTGTGCATACCTGATTTTATTGTCTTTTAGAAAAAATCTGACGGTGGTGACCAATATGCTGGACACATTTTGAGCAATCAGAAAATAATAGTAAATATTGTTTTACACGCACTATGTGCACATCTGTAGAACCACTTTAATATGGTCTTCCACATCATGGTGATATTGTTCAATTCTGTTAGTGATTTTTGTATTTTAAGTCAATTGAAATGATGATGCCAGTCCTTGGGACAGGCGTTTTTACAGGGTGTGGACAGGTTTATAGCCATGAAAAGTAATAAAATTACACTTAAATATTTCAAACAACTGTGTATTTGTGTAACAGACCCCTTGGTCATTACCTGGATTCATTTTGTTCGTGAAAATGTAGTTGATTTTCAACAAAATTCGCATTTTACTGCTGGGACATGTTTTTGCCAAACTTTCAAGAATCAGTGATGCATCAATTTATGTCTTACCCCTGCGGCATCATAACTGTGTTGATTTTCGTATGTAAAATAGCTACACTAGAACACTACGCTGGCTGGGTTCGTCTTATGCAATGTTTCCACCTGGGAGATTACAGCGTATGGCATTGTTGATCCTCCACCTTTATGGTCCATTTAACCCCTTGCCTATTCTCCTTGGCCTATTGTCTCCCACCCTGCCTGGGTCTTTACTCTTTACATTGTTAAACTGACATTCAAGACCCAGAGCAAGCTCACATCACATGCCGTGGTTGAAAGAGTGCATGTGTTTGTGCATCTAGTGCTAGTGCTACTGCTCTGGTGTGTATGACATGACAGACACACACACACACACACACACCATACACACTACATACAGCAGGTACACACACACACACACACACACTACATACTGTACACACACACTACACACACACACACACACACACACACACACACACACACACACACACACACACACACACACACACACACACACACACACACACTACACACACTGACTGTACCTATTGCACAAGCTGTCCCCATTTTTACAAGACTGGGCTTTAATCCAGGAGAAATGGACCAACATATTTTCTCTCCCCCTCCAGGAGAGACACAGTGTCGTATAAATTGCTGTAATGGGTGAACAGGCATGGACTGGCCATCTGGCATAGTGGGGGCATTTCTCGGTGGGCCCTGCACTGTTGTGGGCCCCTAGTTTCAGAAATGTTTTTTAAAAAAGTATTAATTTTTTTACATTTCTGAAAATAGGGGCCCACAAGGGTGCACGGCCCACCGGTGAGTCAGTTCTGCACAGCTAATTATGAGGGGCCCCTTTAAGCCAAAGTGCCCGGGCCCCTATTTCTCCCCCAGTCCAGCCCTGGTGGTGAAACGCCATGGCCCCTGCTGCTGCACCGCTGCTCTGCTGCTTAGGGCCTGTGTGGTGTGGTGTGGTGTGTTCAGCTGCTCTGCTCTGCGCTCTCCTTGCGCCTCGTAGCGTAGTATAGCAGAGCACAGGGGTGTTGTACAGGGGGGTAAAGTGTGACTGAGTCACCAGGGCCCCATGTAGTATACAGGGGGCCCACACAGTATCTGATTCATGTAGATAGGCCTACTGTATAAGGCTGCGGGGGGTCCATTGCAGCTGATAGTACATAGGGCCGACAATTTGTTGCTACGCCCCTGCCGCAGCGCAGCGTAACACGGCGTATCGCCTGTCTGGCTAACGAGGCGGCCTGACAGATGAGGTACTCTGGGCCGGGCTTTTATGTGGATGGCCGCCCGCTGCGCTACGATCGGACAAATGAGACCTGAGCTCAAGTTGGACCCACTGGCAGTCGTGTGTGCGTGCGTGCGTGCGTGCGTGCGTGTGTGTGAGAGAGAGAAAGTACTGTATGTTTCTGTGGGGGGGGGAGCATGTGGGCACATGTGTGCTTGGATGGAGAGAGAATGGTGTGACTGATTGCAGGTGTGCGTGTGTGCTGTACAGTATATCTCTGTGTTTGGTGTGTGTGTGCACAGATTGGGATGTGGTGCATGTGTGTGTGAGTGAGAGAGAGAGAGAGTGCATGTGTTGTAACATGTGTGCATGCATGGGGAGGGAGCGGCAGGCTGGGCGGCGTGACACATTTACCCAGGAGAGGAGAGGAGAGGAGAGGAGAGGAGACGAGGGCCCCTGGGCTAATCCTAACCGACACGGCGTGATAAAGATCCCGGGCCTCACAAACTGCTCCTGTTGAAGAATTGATGGACTGGGCGGAGAGGGGAGGAGGGGGTCATTAATGCACAGTGGTACCTGGCTCTATCAATGCAGTCGGGCTCGACGGAGCGTGACACAATAGCTCTGGGCAGGGCGCTCATTACAGTGGCTGGCCCAGCCCACGGGGTGAGGAGGCCGGGTGGGTGGTGGGGAGTGTAGCAGAGCAGGTGGCTACTCTGTCTGATGGTGGCTGGTGGTTGTCAGAGGCACTGCTGGAGATCTTAGGTCACGTGACAGATTTTAGATTTAGCCGGACTGGACAATGCCAGGAGGAGTACCAAATATGTGATTAGAATTTTGCCAAAATTTTGAGTTCTCATTATGATGTCATAATGTCTTTGCGAGATTTTTAACACAGACGTCTATGGGAGCTGTAGAGTGTTCCAGTAAAATTCTAGAAGAACCTCTAGAAATTCCTTACTCCTCAAAGGGTTAAAATATACTGTGTCAGCCGGCCCAGCCGTGGCTCAGACGGCTGGGCACTGCACTGCTACACTGGAGACCCGGGTTCAATTCCGGCACGGGTCATTTGTTGGTCCTTCCCAGTCTCTCTCTCCCATCTAATTTCCTCTCTCTCATACTTTCCTATGTGATAAATAATAAAAAGCCCAAAATATATATATGTATAATACTGTATCATTAATTGCGATCAATTGTAGCTTAAGCAATAGATTTAGAATGGTCTCTCTCCCTCCTGTGCTGCCCCAGCTGGAGGTAGTTGTGTCCAGCCCGGGGGTGAGTGAGTGCGAGGGGGTTAGGGTCAGCAGGTGTACACTCTGGGCCTGATGGTGGCTGCTGTTGCAATGCCGGGGCTCTGATGCTGGAAATCTTGGGCCTTGTAAAAAAAGATTTCTAATATAGCCAGATTTCAGATTTAAAATATATTATTTGTTGTGCTTAATCATAGCTTTAGCAATCACCCGCCTCCCCTCCCCTCCCCCCCCTGTGGTGCCCCAGCTGGTGGGTAGGGCTGAGAGGGAGTTGTACCCAGCCCAGGGGGCAGTGCCCAGCCCTGTCCAGTCTAGGGTCGCGGCAGAGGGATTGGGAGGGCAGCAGGTGGCCACTCTGGGTCAGATGGTGACTGGTGGGTCGGGGCACAGATGCTGGAAATCTTGGGCTTTGTAAAACGTTTCCAGATTTCAGATTTAGCCATTAAAGGGGCTGTTGTAGGATTAAAAGTTTAATTAATCACTGTCCCGAGTCAGCCGCTGCTGATTTGAGCCATTAGTAAGTGAACGATGATTCTCGCGACCACTTTGACGGTCCGTCCACTGAGAACCCCACATGTAACTTTGGACAGAGCAGTCCGCTACGAGTGTCGTGGGAAACACTTTTCATACGAAAAAACGCTTTCATACCATATTCAGATTTTTATCAACTGCTGGCATTCTGTGATGAAAAACATTCTTACAGCAATCTTATTTAAACTTTTTTTACTAAAACAAATTTCATGACGGCGTAAATTTTGAGACAGGCATGCCACAGGCACCATACAGACTACGTAATCCTACCTTGTGCCCCTTTAATATAAGATTATTTGTTGTATATTGTTTATTTATACATATTGTTTGTTTGTATCCAGCCCAGGGACAGTGCTCAGCCTAGCCAAGGGTTGAGGCAGAGGGATTTGGGGAGAGCAGCAGGTGGTCAGTCGGCCTCATGGTGCCTGCTGGACAGGGACACTGCAGAAACCCCCTGTGGACCCCATGGAGCACTTCAGATTTAGCGAGACAATGCTTTTAAAATATATTATTAATGGCCTTCAAAGACCACCCCCTGATGTGAAGTTTGCATCGCATGTCTAGTGGATTTTCATGGTGAGATTGGGACTGATGGCTGTGAGCTGAGGTTGGGCTGGGCTATGGCTGGGCTATGGCAGGGCTGACTCAGCCCCTCTTAGCAATACAAGAAGTCCAGTCATAACATGGAGAGGTAAGAAGAGTCATGTCTTGCTAGTAGGGTTGCCAACCGTCCCTTGAAATACGGAATCGTCCTGTATTTAGAGATAAAAGTACGGGTTCCGTATTGAACTGAAACGGGACACGGGACGTTAAAATGCAGGAAATTACATCTAAGAAATGCTAAATTTTCTGGGGGATGATCCTCAGACCTCCGGCACGATGAAGTGTCCCGTATTTTTTTCATTGACAGTTGGCAACCCTACTTGCGAGTGACCTCCTATGTGACATTAGGACTGTTGCTTTGTCTCAGGTATGTCCTGTAAGATATCAACAGTCTAATCTACTTGCCAAATAAATATACTTACCTATATTTAAGGCATTTGACTCTGGTAGATGTTTGCTTTAGTTTCTATTATATACCCAACGTAGACTCTATCTGTATGTAGCCTACTAGCATGCATATAACTTACAACTGCAAGTATATGCAACCGAGGTGTTCCCAGTCCCAGTTCTCCCTCGGGGCCACAAACTTGCCACCTCCTCCTCGTCAACGCATCAGTTCGGAATGGGACATAGTATGATACCGCTGAGCTAAAGGGCCTGTCCGATAGCCCAATGTTACAGCACTGTATGAGGCTTCAGGAGCAAGGTTTACTAACATTCACACTCTGCTAGTTGGCCTCCATTGCACATATATGCACTTAATTCACACAGTACTACATTGGCTTAATTAAATCTCATTGGGTTGGATTAAGTGAGGAGAGCCTAAATAATTCAGTCCCATCCCCTGGATCGTGTTTCCTTGTATCTGTAAAGGCTTCCTTTCCACATCAGCAAAAAGATGTGGCCTGATGAACACCAGAGAGCAGGGCCGTAACCAGACATTTTCAAATACCAAGGTCAAATATTGTGTGCTGTACTGCATACTGTACATTTAGAATGCTTCAAACACTTCAGTCAAACTCTTAAGTTTGTCTTCATTAATCACTGCCTTGAGGATAAATGGGGGTGGCGTATACAGACTGAATTTATCATTGCTGATCATATATCTGTTTTCATCAATAGATACATTTTACATCACAAAAAAATACAGATGACATGACCTCTGTGCCCTCAATGGTAGTTACGGCCATGCCAGAGAGGAGAGTGAGTCAGCTCTGTGCAGACATTTATTTTGGCTCCATCGAGTTAGTAGGTCATGCTGAACTGACTTGACTTTTGTGTGTTTACTGAAAGAGTCAAAACAATACCCAGTCACCCTCACAGACAGACATAATAAAAGGTCCTCCACCAGATATAAACCACTGACCTTTTGAACAGCACAGTACAGCGAGATGCTACAAGGAACCCAGACGCAGCGTTGCAGAATGCACTTTGCAGATAGGTAGTGATGGAAGTGCTGGATTGGATGTTGGCCAATCCACAATGGTTTTGTCTTATTTACACGAGGCACACAGTGGCGGCTGGTTGTGTGCACTGCACATGAAACATTGTGAGGACAATGTCACTGGGTTTTTATAAAAGCACGCTTATCTCGTCTCCATGGCTCTTATGCTGATTGTGATACAACAAGAAAGAGGTTTGTGGCGAGGGCCCTGTGTGTGTGTGTGCGTGTGCGTGTGCGTGTGCGTGTGCGTGTGCGTGTGTGTGTGGAGGGTGGTGGTGGTGGTGGAGATTTATCAAAGCTGTATAGTTTGTGGAGCGGAGATGCATTAACGTACAGAAATAGCAGCTGCTGGACTGGACTGGGCTGACATGTGTGCTGTGCTTATGGCCAGCTGCCCCGATGATATGGCCTGTCCTGAGTTGTCCTCTGCCATGCGCAGTGGCGAGCCTAGGTTCAGCTGAGGCCCCAAGCGAAATTTCAAAGGAAAGAAATTTGCCACTAGTGCAGCAAAGTCTGAGCTGTTATTCACCGTCCAGGGGCTTAGGGGCCCAAGCGGCTGCCTTGCCTGGTCTGGTGATGAGATGCACCTCTGCCATGCAGGGGGTCTATAGGGAATAGCAGGGCTAGACTGGGGGAAAAATAGGGCCGGGCACTTTTGGCTTAAAGGGGCCCCTCATAATTAGCAGCGCAGAACTGACTCACCAGTGCGCCCTGCACCCTTATGGGCCCCTGCAAAACATAAAACATGTACAAAACATTTTTTTTTTAACATTTCTGAAAATAGGGGCCCACAAGGGTGCGGGGTTCACCGGGAAATGCCCGCTATGCCAGATGGCCAGTCCAGCCCTGGGGAACAGGCCCAAACATCTCTCTCCAGCTGAGGCACAGTCAGCTCCCGGACACAGCCAGCCCGGGCAGCATTTCTGTCCAGCAACCCCCCCCCCCCTTCCCTCAGAGTATTGAGCAGTGAGTACAGACCAGTGGTGTGTGCTTGTGCTTGTGCGCGTGCACGTGTGTTTGTGTTTGTGTTTGTGTGTGTGTGTTCATACTGTATGTTTTGATATATTTTCATCCCTAGCTTTGACACTGACAGTACATTTTGTGACCTTATCTGGATACGACCAATGAAAATAAGCAGTTAACTAAATCTGGTTCAGGGTATGTTTCTTCCTGTATGATTAATAGTTTGTCCAAAGAAAATAAAAATAAACTAAGTAACCCTCATACACAGTATATGGCAACCATCTGACTGATCACAGTAACCTCTTAGTGCAGATGGGGTCGCCAGCAGGCCTATTCACTATTTGCTGAAAATACTCAACTATACATCATAACAACATTGCTATGACATTACAGAGAGCTTTAACAAGCTTAACAGGCTTAACAAGAGCCATTACGATTTTGGTGACAGTAAGGTTATAACATAGGCTCTGCGCTAAGGAGTTAATCCCTGTGTGAACATAGCAAAGCAAGAATATATTACAGGATGTATACTGTATGTTGCATAATGTATGCTAAAATACTTTGAATTGTGCTGTCACATGATAATCTGGTTGTTTCCGTGGGTACTTACCTTCTTGTTTTGGAGTCGAGTATCTTTTGCGGCTTGTCAATATAATTTATAGCTTTGTTCTAATGACAGTTGTCAATTGGTGATATATTTTTTCTTAATGCCACAGGAGACATGGGATATTAAAAGTTATTTAAGGTTTGATAGGCCACCGCTCATTTGTTTAGGAGGTGCAAGATTCAGTTCAAATTTCTGTATAAAAAGGAGACAATCCTCATTATTCAGGTCTTTTTTGTGCAAAGAAGCTTTACTTGACTTGCAAGCTTTCGGACCGAAATATTGTCTCCTTTTTAAACAGATATGTTAAAAAGTTATTTAAAAAGTATTCTGTGTATATTGTGCAAAACTGTTATGTTATACAGTATATTTGTGATCTACACAGGATGCTCTCCATTCAGTGTTTGGCCATATAAAGGCAAACATTGTAGACAGACTGACATGATGTGAAATCTATGACATCACATGAAATCTTTGGAAATGCCCCACATATAAAATGTATCTTATGTTCAGCGAAATGCAGTGCTATATCAACACTTAGAGCCAGGCCAGACTGGTCACAGGGCATACAGGGTATTCGCAAGGTGGACTGTTGATGATTTTGGGCTGGCCTTCCCCTATGTAATGGTATCAATCCTCATGCCGCTACAGCAAACCTCTCCAAGTCATATTTAGGCTAAACATTAATTTTGACTGTTGGGGTCAAAATAACTGATATTACATGACTAAAAATGTTGTCACAGGCTCTATTGTCTCTCTCAATGCCTGGTGGACATGGTCTTGGCTGAAAATGCCCCGCCAGATGTTTTCACTCCAGCCCAGCCCTGGATATGCCCCTCATATAAAACATATCTGGTGTTCAGCTACACATATGGCAGTGCTATATCAACACTTAGAGTGTGAATAGACTCTCCAAGTGTTAAAATAAGACTGCAAAATGCACTGTGCTGCCTTGATCCATTCATCTTGCACACAGAGCCCATGGCAGGGGGATGGCTACCGGTTTACGGAGAGTCTCTCAGCAATCAGCCAAAGTCAGCACGGTCAGAAATGGAGCTCAGAGAGTAGCCTAGATTTTTATTTTTTTTTTTAAAGAGATTTCCCCATTTTGGCATTTCGGTTTCAATCCAACTTAATCACTGCCTCTGCGGCTTTCCCCCCTCTTCTCTTCTCTTGTCTGTCCCGCCCCGTTCCGTGTAGCATGCAGCCCTCTGCCCCCATCCCGCCCCATCCCACCCGCTCACGGTTTCACTTGCCTCATCTGCTGTAATCACAGGATGTGCAGTGCAGCGCAGCGCAGTGAGGCTGCTCCCGGAAAATCCACCAAAAAAAAAAAAACTTTTCTCTCGTTTGGCCCAGATGGTGACTCTACTAACTGTTCGCTGGGCATATGTGCTGTCCCACTATCATGGGGAATGTGTAAGACTATCCCTCACACCACACACTCGTCCCGTACAAACACATCTCCTTCAGTAACATACATGCTGGTAGTGCTTCAGACAGTGTTGGGCAAGTTACTCAAAAACAGTAATGCATCACTGATTACGTGTTACTGTCTTTTCAAAATAATCTCTTACACTACAATATTACTATACTGGTATTTAAAATGTAAGGCACTACAATACTGTTGCAATACTTTAGTACAGTACATACATGTTGGTAGTGTTTCTGAAATGAACTTTTTTATATATAAATGACAATAGAATGTTGAGTACCTTTTTGTGTATTTGTGTGTTTGTTTTGGTCTGTTGTTTTAAATCTCCTTGACTGTACTAGAGGGATTTCCTCAAATGCAAGTCCATGAACACAAGAGCTGTTTTATTGCTCCAGTGGCTATTCTCCTGCATACAGCAACCAACCAACCAAGTGCACGTGAGAGAGCCTAACTTAACTTCCCCTGTACACACACACACACACTCTCTCTCTCTCTCTCTCTCTCTCTCTCTCTCTCTCTCTCTCTCTCTCTCTCTCTCTCTCTCTCTCTCTCTCTCTCTCTGTCACACGCACACACCCTACGCACAAACACGCACACACACGCACACCCTACGCACACACACACACACACACACACACACACACACACACACACCACACACACACACACACACCCTGCCCATATATAAATGATTATCCTGAGCCTACATGACCCGTGCGGCTGATCACGACTTATGTCCTACTCCGCTGCTCATGGCAAAACTCTACAATGTCATTCTTTCCCACACACAGAACCTGTGCAGTGCACTGGCCAACACAGGAAGCCATATAAAACCTGATCAACATTAGAAAAAAGCAAAAAACAATGGCCCCATTCAATGTGGGTTTCTTTTTCTTCAAATCGGGTGTAGGCCTATTACAAAAAAAACCACAACAACTAAGAAGTAAAAAACAAACAAACAAACAAAACTAAGAAGCAACGGCATGTACAGTAGATGTGTGTTCTATTTTTAGGAGATGAAATGCGGACAATACTGTGTGTGGTACCCGTTTATGTCCATCAGAAATCCCCTCTGCTCTGCTGTAGACACAACACTAATCACGTTTGTTTACAGCCAGATGTTCGGCTCAGTGTTTTAAAACCTACTGTAGGCCTTCTCTCACTGCAGTGTGTGGCTTAAACGTACACCAAAACAAGGTCAACATCTCCATATTGCTGAAATGGATGGAAAATTCTTTTGCAACGCTTACTACTTAAAAGCACAATGACATAGGCCTACACATCTTGCACATTTTTGTTGATATGCTTCTCTGACTTGGACTTAGGTTTTAAAGTCTAGGCTCCACCTCAAATCCTTATGTGCTGTTGAGAACAACTAAGTTTTGTTTATATGTTTGTCTCTGAATTGGACTTAGGATTTAAAGTCTGCCCCACCTCAAATCCTATACTCTTATGTGCTGTTGAGTACTAGGCGAATCAGTGTTTTTTCCCCTCAGTTTCCGCACCACTAGGTCAGAACAATGAGTAATTAAATACAGCCATGCATGACATGAGCATTTCTTTGGAGACATTCCTCTTAAATTGTGCGGGATACCTTTGATCACCTCTCTTTCACTCACCACAGACACACCACCACAAAGACAAAAGTGATGGCATTTTGACTAATGCTCAAAATAATTGGATACATTTGCACTTGTATACTTTAATAATCTGACTTTAATAGAAATGCTTGCTTATATGTGGAACGGCATCATGGTCTGGTGACTGTGCATCTTTTCAAAGCCAAGTTCGTCTGTTTTGAACCTAACACTAAAATCCTCCAATAAATAATCTGACTGGGACGAGGACATAACATGTTCAAAAGATTAATCTACATATATGTACACATCAATTACATTTGATCAAGATTTACCATAGTGAGTAGGCTAAATGCACTGAGTAATTAGTTCACCTAGTGTTCAGTAAGTACAACCTAACCTATTTCACTAGACCAAACTGTACTTTACAGTAGTCTGTGGGGCGATCATATTGAGTACAATTGCATGCCGAGTTTGTTGATAGAGAAAACCAGACTGCCTTTCGGAATGATCAGACGCAGTTCCCTGAGATACGACACGCTCAAGATACAAATTCTTTACACAAGAGATTCGCAAACAGGTGTGTTATCCGAGTCCTGACTGTGCATTGAGCTCAGCCCTGTGTCTGAGTCATCATCGTTTGTAGCTCGGCTCTTTGAGAGCCCCCTTGCTTGCTCAACCCATCCGCTGTTTTTCTCAATAGAAGGCAACGTTTCGGTTTCCACAACAGGTAAATCTCCTTTGCTGTCCGGTGCAGGTTCGTCCTCGTCTACGTCCAGCGAGTCCACTTTCTCCAACAACGCAGCCAGTTCCCTCTCTTTCGCCTCCCACTGCTCCTGGCTCATGTCCAAGTCGCTTTTGATAGTTTCCAAATCAGTGTTCAAACGCAATCCAATGTACAAACTTGTGTCCAGTTGAGTCTTGACTCGCTCCTCTTCCAGTTGTAATTCATTCTCTGACAAATTCTCAACCTCCGGGGCAGCGGCGGCGTCTGTTTGGGGTGGCACCGTGGTAACTCGGATAGCCAACTCCTCGGCGATACTCTCTGTGCTGTCTTTATTGGACAGCTCCTCTTGTCTGCGCTTCATCCATCGTTGATTTAACTCTTCTTGAATTTCACCTGTGATATTTTCCAGGAAAGCCTCTCGTGCAGCAAGCTCCTCTTGAAGCTTGATAACTTCCTCGCACCTTGACGCATACTCCTCAAACTGTGCAATTGTCTCTGAGGAACAGGCAAGGTCTGGGTCGGTCGACTCACTCTCCGAACCCCCCTGATCAACCATATAGGTGTCCTGTACATAGTTGATGCCATGCCGTTTAATTCTGTCAAAATGAATTTTGGCCTCGCACTGTTCAATTTCGCTGTCCAGCTCCTTGATCCGCTGTATTTGCTGGCGAATCGTATGATCTTGGGAAATTACGAGGTGTACCAAAGTCTCCATTTTCTCTACGGATGACTTGTCCCTGGAAACAGTAGCTACCTCACGTTTCTTGTTGATTTTGTCCAACTTTCTGAAAGCTTTTCGGACGATTCGCCGCTGTTTCTCTTGAGAGAAAGCCATGGTGACTCGCGCGGTCCCCTTGTATGCTGCTGCGCACGGGCTCTCTTTACTGGGCACCACGCGCGCCTCAGCGCTCCTCGGTCCGTTGTTCGGCAGAGACGCCTCGTTCTTCACCAACACAAACCGCACGTTTTCTTGCTCGTCTCCCCAGGCGCTCCAGAGACGGAGAATTTTAGTTTTGTTGGGTAGTATCCTCTCGAACCCCCTCCATTTCTCCACAATGCAGTAGGACTGGGGCGAGCCGGAGAGCATGGCAGCGGAGGCGCCCTGCTGCAGGTTTTGGTCCTCCAAGAGCACCTTGACAACATCCGCACAGGTGGTGCGTCTCGACAGTCCCGAGACAAGTTTCTCTTCTCTACACACCCACACAGATATCTTACTATCATCGGGCTCCATTCTGCCCTCCATTTAGTTCAGAATAAGTCCTAAAAGTAGACTCCTGACAGGGTTTTTTGTTCCCTGAGGTCGCCACCCCTACTGCAACCCGCAAGTTGACGAGCGTTTAATTGATAACTTCATCTTCAGTCACCATCTCTAATCATGAAGTCTGCATTGTTCATCAAACGGTAGTTGCATCAGTCTTGGAGATCAGCTTATTCCCAGCGACCAGGCGCAAAAGTTGTCTGTTTTCAGAGAGCCCATGGCAGCTTTCCACTTGTGCGAGTGTGAAGTGTCCCGTTCCCACTGACGCGCACGTCAGCCTTGCTAACTTGTTCTGCCAGAGCCCAGGCAAACAGCACGCTCTATCTGCACAAACACCCCGCCTCCTGCTTTTTCGAAAGATCACATGACACCGCCGGTGCAACCCAAACCCTCTCCAAGCACAACGGTAACAAATTAACAGTATATCCCTCCTTTCATATGCCCTAGTGTTAAAAGGCACTCGGGATGGGCATCACAATATTATAATAGTTACAATATTAGAATAGTAGACATCAAAGGTTCATGTAAGACCTCAATGCAATGCGCGTAATGTAACCCCTAGAGCCAATATATATATAAAAAACTTTCTGGAGCAAAGAAAAGTCTAGATGACCATCAAACAAAGTACTGTCATAAAAGCTGCATAAAAGATACATGAATCCAATACACCTCTGAGAGGTTATGGCTTCATGTAACATGACAGTTTTGGCTTTCTGAAACATTGTTTGGGGTGGTATTTTCCCATGATAATTACTGACACCGTAATTTATTGTCACGCCAGACTTGCCCGAGGGACGGGCTGGGCCCCACCGAATGACACAACAAGGTAAAGGTAAAGACGTAAAGCAGCACAGCAAACACTTCATAGTGATTCATTTTAATACATCTGGTTAAAGTTAAAAGTAGGCAAAGCCTATGTAAAGGTATCTAATCTGTCGTAATAACCTATCTTCTAGGTAGGTCTACTTCTAACCTATTTTCCTGGCTAATCAAAAGCCAGCCAGGAATTGGCTCATTTTGGTTTCTACAGAACAGAGAGAAAATGAGAGAATGAGAGAAAATACGCATTCACTCCACAAACATTCTTTTACTTATACAAAATACTCAGTTATGAATTTTGATGTTATGCTGGTAATGCCACAAACTATACCCCAGTATGACCTAACTTCATGGGTAAGTCTTTTTCTTTTTTTAGATAGCGGGTAAAATGTTTTTTGTGTGTGTTGAAAGGGACTGGAAGCATACTGTAACATCTGTGCTTATGGGAAGCCACACAACAACACCATGGTCCTCTGATTCTCTGGGGGAATGTTTAAATCTGCAATAAGACCACCCGGCCCTCTGCTCACCATGGGAGAGAAACACCTACGCAGCCTATGGGCCTGATACCATAAACCCCAAGGCTGCCAGTGCTGCATGTGGCTGCTGCATTGCAACTCTGCCTACTGGACCACACATTCTCCTATTCAACTCCACAGTAATAGGATTTGCATGTGATTACGCTCAGACTATATTGGTTAGATTCAGATTTGCATCCTTGTTTATGCACCAAGCTGATCTGGACTTCATCAGGCAAGGCAGGCGGGCGGGCGGGCAGGCAGGCAGGCAGGAAGGCCCCCACTCCTGCCCCAGAGTTAACCCTCTTTAACTGGATATACTCCGTGGAGAGGCCAACATCTACTGATGAAAAGCAACACTCACTCTCCACACTACATAGGTCATGATCAATATCTGAAAGCAAAATATACTAAACAAGGAGATTGCACTGACTGAGTACAAATCATTATTTTCCTGACAGTTGTATCATTATAATTGTTGATGATACCAGGCTATAACAACAACAACAACAACTATAATAATAATAATAATAATAATAATAATAATAAGAAGAAGAAGAAGAAGAAGAAGAAGAAGAAGAAGAAGAAGAAGAAGAAGAAGAAGAAGAAGAAGAAGAAGAAGGATAAAAACAATAATAGATATAAACATATAAACATTTAAAATATTAAAAATGTTTTTTTTCCAGTACAGAGGTTTCTGTTTACCTCAATGGGCCCTTCCTGGTTAAATGAACTTCAAATAAATAAATAATTAAAAAAGACCTCAGAGGTTACTACACACATTGTAAATAGGCTTACATCTGAATCACAATAAAGCGGCTCATCGTGCATCTGATGTGTTTGCATGTTCTGCCATCTGGTGGTGGAAACCTCAAAGTGCAAATGACTTGTCCTCTCCTACAAATCAATCTAGCAATACTGCCCTCCAGCGTTCATAATCTGCATGATGGAAGACTGCTTTATAAAATGGATCATATTTATTGAACCACGTCTACCTTTATTGCATACATTTTAAAGCAAAGAGCAAATTGAATACAATATTGTATTTCACCATCACTGATTATAGACACAATGTATTATACGTAACGTTCCATAGGCGTAGCTTTGCCCCACTCTACTGTTTTTACTTTGCTGTTGTATTTAAAGTAAAAGGGCAGTGCAGTGAGCAAATTTACTCACAGTAGTGTCATTAATTGGGAGATTATGTTAATGGAAAAAAGGATTAGGCCTATAAATAAATACATATACTAATTGTGTGTGTAATACTTAGTAAGGGTAGCTAGCGTCCAAAAGGATGAAATGTCTGGCTGGGCCCGGAACAATGTGAAGGGCCCCCTCACTTAACACATGCAGTGTAATAAGGACCCAAGTCTGGGCCCCCATGCACCCTGGGCCCCCATGCACCCTGGGCCCGGGACAACTGACCTGTTTGCCCCCCCATTTCAGTTTACAACTGTGTGTAGAGTTAAGCAAACCGTGATGGGTTTTGCATTGTAATACCATATACAGAACTGCTGATTTTTTGAAGGTGCACTGTTTAGGATGGTATTGCAACTATGCTGCTCATTGCAACAGTGCTGCCTATTGCCGAATTTGATCTTTTCATTAAAATGTACTAAGTAATGAACCAATAGGCTATTTACTAGTATGGTCAAAGTAGCCTACAGTAAGTTTTGCAGCTAAAAATTTTTATTTCTGGAAATTCAAATTGGTGGACCATGGCGAAGATCCCACTTTTCATGAATGAAAAGTGCAATTTTCCCTGTCATGATGAATACTTAGAATTTGATGCTGGTGGTAAGTCAGTATTTGTTAAAAAAGGGTGGCATTTGTGAATAAGCAGCATGAATTCTGGAAATTAACTACAAAAAATATTGCACCTATAAAAATGCCTTTGTGAGGCAGCGTACTGATTCAAATGCGGTATTCCACAAAAGTGATAATTTAATTGGGCATGATATCGCTGGGCAACTAATAATAGATTTACAACTAAAAAGCTGAGCTAAGTTATCAAGGATAATCACTATTCACCAAATTGGAGTTCATTTTTACGTGAATGTATGTACAGAATTCAGATACAAGTAAATGTGTGATATGTGGCTGGACTTGTTAGTGTTATCGTGTGACTGGGCACCTTCATGTTTTCCTTGGGGTGAATAAATTGTGTCTACATTACCCAGACTCCTCTAGCCCAACCCCAAGAGGAAACTTCATGCCAAAGTGATTATAGAAGAGACCAAAATGATTGGCAGCTGAGTTTTACTTGCATCTGGCTGGTGGGAAGGTTCCAATGTCACCCCCTTCCATTATCACAGAGGAATTTCTCTGTCCTATTTCTTTACAAAGTGCCCTCCTACAATAGTCTCGGTTTAATCATCGAGCCCATATTTTATTTTTAAATGTCTTTGTTTGCCTTAATGGTGAGTTTATTGAATATTCTGAGTAAGGTATTTCCCTTGATTCGTTTAGGCAAATGTACTCCAAACCCAGACCAGGGGGTCGTTTCTCGACAGTGCCTTTGCTAACGACGTTAGCCATTTTGTTCGTTCTTAAGACCAACGTTGTAACCAAGGTCTTAAGTCGCTCGTAAGACAGTCTTCCGGCTTGGTCTTGAGTTGTTCTTAAGTTGTTCTTAAGTTGTTCTTAAGTTGGTCTTGCTCCTGACATTTCAGCGTCTTGGGGCAGGTTCAGGCAGAGTTCAAGTGACAGTGATTGATTACTGCCACCAAGTGCACAAGCGTCTAACTTTTACCACACAAAATGTCCAATGATTAGACAATTTTAAATATATTTGTTTGTGTATGCCGTCTTCCTGCCAGCAAGTCCTTACGTCCAACGTAGGCCACAAGAAAAATAATTGCCATTAAGAATGTAACTCTGTTTTGAGTTTAATAAAAAGAGATTTAAAAAAAACAAAACAAAAAAAAAGCATTGTGCCTGAAGATGTGCAGGAAGATTGAAAGGTGCGTCAAACACAGTAGGCTACACATGACATCTTTATGAAAGTCGTTAAATACCTGTGAAGACAATCATGCCCCCAAAATCCACCACAATAACCAAATGTCGCTGTACATATCACTGCACAATAAAATCGCGCCAAATAACTTCGCAATGGCGTCAGCCACACGGTCCACTGTCACTGCGCACGAGGGAGAGGAGGCAGAGAGTTGCGAATATGCCCGAATTGCGCGCACGCACGCGCGCACACACACACACACACACACACACACACACACACACACACACACACACACACACACACACACACACACACACACACACACACAGTGAGAGAGAGAGAGAGAGAGAGAGAGAGAGAGAGAGAGAGAGAGAGAGAGAGAGAGAGAGAGAGAGAGAGATGGGTGGAAGTGGATATACTGGATATACTGTTGTGCAGATAAGGCACCTGCGCTTAATTTAAAATTCAGCCGAAATGGATATGTTACCAGTTACCACCAGCAAGTGAGAATTAGGATAGTATACATGCCATCACGCTTTCACCGGCCATTTCTGTGTAGTTATTTGGAGTGATTATGCTACTGTGATATGTAGACCGACATTTGGTTATTGGGGATGGATTTCGGTGACATGATTGCGTTGACAAGTATTTAACGACTTTCATGGAGATGTCATGTGTACTGTGTTTGACGGACCCTCCGTGCATCATCCCTTCCTGCACATCTTTACGCGTAAAGCTCATAATGGCAATTGTTTTTCTTGTAGCCTATTTTGCGCGTAAGGGCGTGCAGGCAGGAAGACGACATAAGCAACCAAATATAGATTTTAGAGTGATCGATTCCTTTCAGTTATCATTTCAAACATCATTGAACTGTCCACTCTGCGTGGGGAAGGACCTCGCTGTTGTCTCGCACTTAGAGTTCTTCTACATGCGTTCGGGTGTTGGCAGTGTCAGAGGCCAGCCCGAAGGCATGCCTTTGGGTTTACAGAGTTTAAGCTTAAAAAATAGCCTACATCTGATCAACTACAGTAAGACTGAGCTTTCTCCAGCAAGCGCCTTGAGTCACTTCAAGTTAGAGATATGGGTAACAACGGTTAGACATATATTTGACCCACAACAGAGACCCAAAGACAGCGCGACAAGTGTGTGTGTGTGTGTGCGTGTGTGTGTGTGCGTGTGCGTGTGTGTCCATATTCTCAACCCTCTGCCTCCCGCAGAGTAACCAGGTGGCCGCGTAAAGTAGGCTAAATGTGCAAAGTAAAATGATCCCAATGTGATCTTGCATGCCTTTCAGAGCAGGCTATCCTCCCATTATTTCATAAAGCTGCATTTTGTCCAGGGTTGCGATGTACGTGGGTTGGAGTTCGTGTAGGGTAATATAGACAGAAAAGTTTAATTAATGTGAGTGTGCAATCCGACCATGTTGTGCGCGCGTGGGTATTTGTTTCCCACTGCGACAACATATTGTGAAAATTAGAACTGAAGCGGACTCAGAGGAGAATATTATGGATGTTAGAGATTTAAAAGTCCATGCATACATTTATCCCTTCGGGTCTAGAATCATTGCTATTACCCTCCGGCAAGGCATGACAACCACTCATCCACCAACCACCGGTTTCTGAGAGAAGTACTGAAGACTTATCGTAAATTGATTTAGCAAAACCGGAATAAAATATAAGACATTGTGACATGTAATGCATTATTTGGTTTCTGCTGTCGAAGAGGGATGGTTTTGAGGGCACGGTTGTGTTGACAAAGATTTGTGGACTTTGATAGCGTTGTAATTAGGCTTTTGTATCTGACAGCCACGTGAATCATGACGCCGTCACTAGGCCTACTTTGTTTGCGACCAATGCAGCCGAGCTGAGGCGAGACACTCCAAGCATTTCCGAAGACTTCCTCGTCTGAGAACGTACGTACGTACGTCCAAAGGTTGGTCGCGACTTCGGTCGGTCTTGCGTCTAAAGACCAACGTAAGACCAACTTAAGATCAACTCAAGAGCAACTTAAGACCAACTCAAGAGCAACTTACGACCAACTCAAGACCGACTTAAGACGGTTAGCAAAGGCAAGAATCGAGAAACGGACTCCATATCGGTCATGTTATTATGCAATAAAAAACACACACACACCACAGAATGTCCATCTTCATAATCTAAAAGGAAAAATATATTTAACATTTGTACAAAGAAGTCTGACATACATAATTTTCTTTACACAAAAGCACCTTGCATTTTTTTTCAGCACAATAACCAATACTTCTTACAGTGCTTTCTCAAAACAAAGAGGACTCCAGCTCATTCTCAACACTGACAGAACATAATAAGTAACATAAAGGTACCAGTACCTAGCCACAGAGAGACACAGAGAGAGATGAGAAGAGAACACAACCCGGATACTGCTAGCAAGCTGAGTCCTTTTTCACGTCCCATTTTAAAAATCAAAATATTATTTCCCCAAGAATGCATCATATACGGACAAAATGACAACAATAATTACTCAAAAAAAAGAGAATTGTTTTCAGTTCTGCGGAGGAATCCCAAAAGTGTGGGTTTTTTTTAAGATGCAGTTGGCCTGCTTAGTGTGCCAGCAGAGCAGGTGAGTCTCTAGCCTTGGGTTCAAAGTCTCACTATATAAAGACATATTCATCTCTTATACAAAGACACACACTTGTGTGGTTTTCAGTTTAAAAAGAAAGTGAGAGCAAAACAATAATCCCAAGACAAAGGAATAATAATAATAATAATAATAATAATAATAATAATAATAATAATAATAAAGAAACCTAAGTGATCATGTCCAGTAACAAAGACAATTACACAAACCAGAATCTGTGGTTGGAAAAAAAAATCCTATACATCCATTACTAAAACTGGACACATGGTGGAACCTGCCATTCTGATGTGTGTTTCAGGGAGAGGTTGAGGTGAAGATTGTACATGGTAAGAGGACGCAGGCAGCTTTTTAACTGACACCCAAACTGCTATATTTATCACCTACCATCATCTAGTAAATGACAAAGTGTGCAGGAATGTCCAGGGTTAGTACTATTGTCATAGCATGAGCTTAGTGTGTATGCTCTCTACACAACTGGCTTTTATGTGGAATAGTTTTGAATTCTGGATTTTAACCGATCAGAAATTGGATCGTGCATGACAGCTCTTGTTTGTGATGGCACATTGTCACATCTTTGTGCCGTATGTCGTGGCATTCAACTTCCAGCCAAGTAAGATGTTTCTGAGCCAAAAAATAAAAATAAAACATTTATTAAAAACAATAATTAAATAAAGGCCCTCGAAAAACTATTTAGGAGCTGTATAATGCTTGGCCTAAGCATCATTTTAGGGGGCTTCAAATTCAAGCAAGTCGTGTTTAACTCCAAACAAAGCACAAATGCAAGTGCCTAAGCCCCCAAAATAAAAAGGAAAGTGATGATAAAAGGCATTCTGGTGATCCTTTCCCTAACTGCATTTTTTACTTCTTTTGGTTTTCTGGCTTCGCAACATCGTCATTGATCATCTTTTCTAAGCTGGAGGGTCCCATCCTAAGGCACTTGTCATGCTACAGCACA
>NC_085860.1:16299163-16306663 GCF_034702125.1 Engraulis encrasicolus
AGTTCAGTTCAGTTCAGTTCAGTTCAGTTCAGTTCAGTTCAGTTCAGTTCAACTTTATTGGTACCCGAAGGTAAACTGGGTTTGCAGTATAAAAGAGAAGATGGCTGTCCTTACATCAGAACCACAATGACACATGACACATAAACATGGAGTCTAAAAAGACACATGTACGCTTCACAAAGAAATAAATAAAATGTTATAACCTAACTGTCATCAAAATTGTAATGGCTATGTCTTCATCTGTTACTTAAGGCTCTCAGTAATGTCATAGAAATGTTGTTATGATGCAGTTGATTATTTCCAGCAAGGCTACACATTGGGATTATCTGAAAAATCTTTACGTTATGGTTTTGTTTTGTTAATGTGACTATTATTATGCACTTAGACTGTACATGCTAAACCTAGCCCTAACCAAAGACTTATCATAGTACAGTAAAATGTCACATATAGCACCTAGCCCTAACCATAGACATAGAGTGAAATACAATGTAATATCACATGTAGGCCCGTTGACAGGCCCATCTGCAGTATTCACCAATATTATTTGATTATAATTATGATTATAATGTTAATCATGAATCATTAGTAAATGCAACAATGTCTTGCTATACACCACGCCATCTGAAACCCTAGCCTGAGCCTGCCTAAACTGCTACTAATGATATATTGAATTTATGGTAAACCATTCTGGCCAACCTTTTCTCAGCTGTTCCTTTAACCCATTTTAGCCTGATGACTTGTATATGTTGTTTGACCTTTGGTACCTGGAGCGACATATACGCTGCATTTAGGCTCTTGAGATTTTAGCTTTTTTAGCAAAAATGTGGGTATGTTACAGCTGAATGAACACATTCTAATGCAAGATTATGGTCTTATGGTTTAAATGCAATCATGTTTCATGTTTTTAAGTGCATCAGAGGCTGAGATATTTAGGTTTTTATAGGCTGAGGGTAACTCTCCCAATAAGGGCTTAGGCATTCATCAAGCGTTTTTTGCAGGTGTTTTAGGCATCAATGGGTTAACTGAAAAGTCAGGCCTGAAAACAAAGGCCATTGGCAGAGGTTCAACACTATATAAAGGTGCTTGATAATAGACATCCACTGATCCCACCACTGAGCATTTTCTGTCTATGTAGAGTAATCTTTGCCAGACCAAATCCACTACAAGCTTTGAAAGACAGAACCCCGGGAACCAAAAATGAAGTGAAACTCAATTCAGAGCTATCTGAGTTTCATATGCCCAGTGAGAGAACTTAACTAAATTGAAGTCTGCGCTCAAGACAGGACTGTAGCATACGCATAAGGGACACAGAGCCAAATTGGCCATGATGGTCCATTGGCTGTAGGGTCATGACACTACGAAGCTGAGTAGTCCTGTTTACAGGTTTTACATTACAGTGACAACACAACAAAAGTCATTCATTTTCACCATCTTTCTTGTCGGGGGGGAATTGCATACACTTGTTTATACACTTCAAATACATACACTTGTGTTTGTTTGCGCCAAGCAGGCTGGCTACCTTGGGCAAAGTCATTCGAACACAATGCTTGGAAGCCCATCAGAGGAGAAGACGCGATTGAAACTCTGCCTAGAAACTCTCACGATTTCACGTTCGATTTTGTGTGACTGCCGGTCGGGCGGACCGCAGCTAACTCAAATCTGATGGTGGCTTTGGCTCTGTTCCCTGCAGCCCTCATCATCAACAAATACACTTGTCTCTGTGCCAGTATGCAAATGTGAATATGAAGAAGAAAAAAATACAACACAGCCTCAGGTAATAAAAAATATGAGCACAGGAACATCTTCAAAATGGTCATTTGTTCTCATCGTCACACTAGATGCAAATAGGCCTAGTGATTTTCAGGCATGCGTTTACATCATCTTTAGCATGGGTGCAGTGACACTTAACAGCCACAAAGTGGCGCTAGTGGGTAAACAGAGGGGCAATAAAGCCAGCAGGGAAATGGGTTCATCTGCTTGCTCTCAGGGCTTTTTTTTATCTACCCAGAATGCCTTGTACCAAGCAGGTGTTCAAACAAAGCCTGTGTACTTCAGCCTGTTGCTCCTAGCAGGGACTGTCTGCTCTCTCTCTCTCTCTCTCTCTCTCTCTCTCTCTCTCTCTCTCTCTCTCTCTCTCTCTCTATATATATATATATATATATATATATATATCCTCTTATCTGTCTTCCCTCCTCTTATTTGTATCTCTGTCTTTCACTACAGTATCTTTATCATTTTTTTCCTCACTGCCTCTATTTGTCTTTCTTTCCCTCCATCCAAACTCTCTTTCACACTCTCTTTCACACACACACACACACACACACACACACACACACACACACACACACACACACACACACACACACACACACACACACACACACACACACACACACACACACACACACACATGCACACACGCACACACACAACTACAGCATCACCCTATTACTTAACAGTTGAATTTATTATGAATAATAATAAATAATAATTATGAATAATAATAAATAGTAATTAATACTCACCCAGAACTTGACGAGGAAGAATGCGTTCTGCGGTCCCTTGGCGAAGAGCTCCTTCAGGCCGCCTTTCTTCTCGGGGAACTTGTCATAAATCTGACGGATGTCCACCGACTCCAGAAGGGCGTCGCTGTGCGAGTGATTCGTCTGTCCGATATGCACAAAGAGGTGCTTATTGTACTGCCAAGACAAGACAAGGAGGAAAAGACACGGAGAGAGAGAGAGAGAGAGAGAGAGAGAGAGAGAGAGAGAGAGAGAGAGAGAGAGAGAGAGAGAGAGAGAGAGAAAGCAATGGGACGAATGGAGAAAGAGAGCGAAGAAGTGAGAGATAGAGAGGGAAAGAGACACACAGAGAGAGAAATACAGATAGAATGACAGCGAGAGAGAGAGAGAGAGAGAGAGAGAGAGAGAGGGAGAGAGAGAGAGAGGGGTAAATGTACTGTGTAGAAGAGTGCTGAGGAAGAGGCAGCGCTGCTTAAATAGCCACTTGAAGACTCCCAGAGTCCGTCTGGCCCATTATCACTGTGAGGGAGGCGGCCGGCCGGCGTGATTAAACAAAGCTGCCCCTTCTCATTCACCACACAAGGCAGCCAAGTCTGCTTTATTAAACATTTCAACCGGGGCCGCTGACAGCTTTTGCTGAGCCCAGGACAAAGTCCTCTGAAAGGGCCCCCCACCCAATACATTCAATGTAATGGGGACCCAATTATGGGACCCGAATCTCGGGACAACTAACCCCTTTGTCCCTCCTTGTCATCTTCCCTGATTTCAACAGTGACATGTCGACTTGGTTGGGGAAAGGCGGACGGGGGAGTGTTCCACCTCACGCATTGGTTTACTTTTGTTTACATTTCAGCCAGCTGTCTTATTTACTAGGGTGACCGACCTCGGTGGCAGAAAGTTAACATAACTATCTAGCGGGTTTGTAACGCTGTGTAAAAGTCTGAGCTCTTGTCTTTCTGGACTGTTGGCGAGTTGTCTTTTCAATGTGACCTTCAACTCCTGCAGACCCACGGCTGATTTTTTTGCGATTTACAGTGGCATGGATTTTTTAACTTCTCTCTCTCTCTCTCTCTCTCTCTCTCTCTCTCTCTCTCTCTCTCTCTCTCTCTCTCTCTTTCTCCATCTCTACACCGCTCTCTCTCTGTTGTCTGAATACAAATGATTACACCTATTCAGAACTCATGAAAAGTGTATTTACAAGATTAATGGTGGCTGTCACTCAAGATCAGGAGGGGTAAACAAGCGCGTATAGGCGGTGGCAGCGTGATAGATGGGCCTCGGCGGCGTCCACATGAGAGAGTGCGGTACACTACACTACTGCTTGCTGCCTTCTACGGCTGATGCTGATGTGTCCTGGGTTGTAGTAGCATCATCTAGATACATAGCGCCCCATTAGGGAGCGTGGTGGCCACCTCTTTTAAGGGGGATTGGACTTTAATCAAAATTTTGGACTGGCATGGGGGCCCCTACAGCCAGAGGGTGTATTTGATTTTTTTGGGGGGGTTGAGGTATGGGGTTACAGTCAGACTGTGTGGCAGAGACTAAAACTGCATGTGCGACTACACAAAGTTAGATATGAGAAATAATTATATGACTGAAATTAACAAAGATGTTAACAGTATTATACATACGTACCTACTACATTATCAGTAAATATAAAAAGTATGGTAGATTTAATATTCTGTATGTATGACTTAAAAAAACTGTCCTATATATTACTGTAGATGTGTAATGTAATGTACTATAATTTATTGTAATGTAGTAATGTACATGGGGCCTTGGCTGCGTTCAAAAACCATGGTCAACCAAATGCTGACAAATAAATATATAATCATACCAATGATTATAATAATAAAAGTTTTAACAATAATAATAATAATAATAGTAATAATAATAATAATAATAATAACAATAATATTGTTATTATTATTGATATTGTTATTATTATCATTATTATATGAGTTGCCTGGTAAAAATGGCGAGTGACTGGTAGATTTTCAAATCTACTGTACCTACCACAGTTCCACCCTGGTGTGTGTGTGTGTGTATGTGTGTGTGCGTGCGTGCGTGCGTGTGTGCGTGCGTGCGTGCGTGCGTGCGGAGTCATTTGAGGAGTGAGAGCCATGTTACTGTAAACTAAAGCATCTGTTGTGTTTCACACCATCAAGATACAATCCCGAGATGCAGTCAGTCACAATCGATTGGAATCAAATACAACCACGATAAAGAAAGAGTGCCTATCTATGCGTGTGTGTGTGTGTGTGTGTGTGTGTGTGTGTGTGTGTGTGTGTGTGTGTGTGTGTGTGTGTGTGTGTGTGTGTGTGTGTGTGTGTGTGTGTGTGTGTGTGCGCACGCGTGTGTGCACGGCTGGTTGAGTATATGTGTGTGTGTGTGTGTATGTGCGTGTGTGCACGGCTGGTTGTGTGTGTGTGTGTGTGCGTGCATTCGTGCGTGCGTTTGTGTGTGCATGCGTTTGTTCGTGCGTTCGTGCGTGCGTGTGTATGTGCATGTGTGTGAGTGTGTGTGTGTGTACGTGCATGTGTGTGTGTGTCTGCTTACCGCGTCTGGGTCCCGCTGCTGCTCCAGGAAGGCTGAGAACTCGGCGAGCCGCAGCTTGGTGGTGCCTATGGAGCGGCCCTGCCACGCAGGGGTACTGGGGGCCGTGGTGCTGGAGGGGGGCTCGTAGCCTGGACAGGCAGGAAACACACACATTTACACACAAATTTACAGACACATTTACACACACAAATTTACACACACACATGCGTGCACGCACGCACGCATGCACGCACGCACGCACGCACGCACATTTACTCACACACACACACACACACACACACACACACACACACACACACACACACACACACACACACACACACACACACACACACACACACACACACACACACACACACACACACACACACTTTGATTTGATTTGATTTGCTAACCTTAACCCTATGAGAAAGTACAGGTGCATAATATTACACAATGTTACCGTAGTTCCACCCTGTTCTCTCCCAGTCAGGGACAGAAACAAAAAGAGTTGTCGAAGCCAATTGGTTTCACCTGGTTTCATTTTCCACATCATAAGCTACACAAACAGCTTTCCTGGACCCCTTTCTTGAAAGCGTCATTGCTAACCACTTGGCAACTTGATGAGAAAATGGCATTATGACTACTGTAAGTAGCTAACTTAGTTAGCCAGGATGCTGTCAGGAAATCCACCCCTGCATAGATCCATAGTAATACTTTGATGGGTCAGTGACGTTTCAGCAGTAGCACACGTCAGGGCGGGACAACGATGGCCAGTGCCACTATTATGTGGATTTTTTTGTTTGTTTGTTTGTTTGTTTGTTTTTAGTGGACTATCAAACAAGCATATTAATTGCAGCATATCAACCACCAGTTACTTTTTTTATTTTTTTATTTATGGTCCTTTTTGACTCCATTTGATAGGACCGTGTGAGAGGTGGACAGGAAGCGAATTGGGAGAGAGACGGGGAGGGGTCGGCAAAGGACCCCTGCCGGGAATCGAACCCGGGTCAGCCGTATGGCAGGCGAGTGCCCCACCGGTTGGCCTCGGCAGAGCCAGTTACTAATTCATTTATGGGCATTATATGTCGTTGTGCCACCTGTCTTTGACCCTGATATAAAAATAAGAGCCTGTCTTTTTCCACTGCTGGACTGACCTGAGATGGCGGTGGCCACGGCGGACTGCATGGGATAGGCCTGCTGGGTGAAGGGCTTGATGCTGGAGAGGAGGGGAGACAACAGAGCAAAGCATTAGACACATTTCCATGATGGCAGCTTTCATGGATGTCAGGATTGGGTCAACACAGCAGTGAATATTTGTGTGAATAATATGAAGTCAAAAAATAAATTAGATCAAATTTGGAAAAGGTATGGTATTTTTCATGTGTGTGTGTGTGTGTGTGTGTGTGTGTGTGTGTGTGTGTGTGTGTGTGTGTGTGTGTGTGTGTGTGTGTGTGTGTGTGTGTGTGTGTGTGTGTGTGTGTGTGTGTGAGCGGGGCATGTAGATAGAGGTGTGATGTCATATTCTCTTGCTCACTTAAAAGGGCTCTAAGTAGTGTCAATTCAATTGTTTGATTATCTACACAGTGCTCACTACACAGTGAATAAGAGTGAACGTTGGACAGAGCCTGTGATTCAAAGAAAAGTAGACAACTAGGTAGTGCTTTAAAGTAAGATCAATGCCGATCTTGACTAATAAAAAGTACAAAACTGTCATGTACTGTAAATTCGTTGTCTTTAAAAATGGCACTTAGCATTGGTTCTCAATGTTCCACGTGTCAAAAACACATGAACTCAATTGGATTAGAGAGGAGTAGTATTTGTCTGGGACTCAACATTAGCAGCAGCAGTGCAGCTGACAAAGATATACTGAGACCTGCAGCTTCACAAAATTCAGAAAGTGTGTATATTCTGGATGAGATTTGTATATTCTGGGTGAGATTTGTATATTCTGGGTGAGATGTGTATATTCTGGATTTTCACCACCTGACTTTAAATAAATACTCCCTCATATTCTCTTTCCCACAAACACATTTTTATCAGCCCTACTGATTAAGATCTTCAGGTTACAAAAATTGTTTGATTGGAATTTGTGTATCTTCTGGATGAAATGGATGTCTCCATCCCACGACTTAAAATAAAATCAATTAATATTTTCTTCAGCAGTTTCATATCAAAGGCTATTTTAACCAAAACACCTGATTACAATCTAGGGATCCAACTACATGGTTGATACAAATGTGTGTATTCTGGACGAGATGGGAATCACACAGCCCTTACTTGAAATAAAATAAATAAAAACTTACATGTTCTTCATTCTAAATTAAAGGATATTTTATTAACACTCTTCCTGATTAGGATCTACAGATTCAAAAAGTAGTTGATTCAAATGTGTTGTGTATATTCTGGGTAAGAAGTGAGTCTCTGTCCCCTGACTTTA
>NC_085860.1:16311663-16314163 GCF_034702125.1 Engraulis encrasicolus
CACACACACACACACACACACACACACACACACACACACACACACACACACACACACTGTCTCGCAAAGACACACTCACACACGCACACACACAATTGCGCACACAGAGCTTCATGCGCACACATGCACACACACACACACTCACAGACACACTGACACACAAGCACACACACATGCACTGAAGCCCAGAGTCAAGAGAGATGAAGACTGTGTGGCTGAGAGGCTGCAGTAGTACTCACCATATTCGTGACCTGAGTGTGAGGAGAGATGAAATTGGATTTTAATTCCACAAAACAAACCATTAAACCCTCTTGCAGCTCTGACTTCTTCACACAATACGAAATAAAAAGCAAAAAGAGATCTGAGGGTAGGGTGGGCCGTTCCGCTGGCTCCAATGGAAGTCCATTAAGGAGACACTATGCTGGTATGCCCTTCATGCTGTACACAAGGGGAGAGCAAGCGGGGGACTGTGGCGGCTGCAAAACAAACTATCTGCCATGAGAGTACTAAAAGCTGTTCTGGATGAATAGAGTCGTCAATTGTCTTTCACCTGATGACAACTTTGGTTCCTCAATACCACCCAATAAAAGACCTTGGGAGTGCTGCTTCCGTGGTCAACATACCGTAGATCGCATTCCATAGCAATTTATTTATTTATTTTACAATTTTGAATGAAATTCAATTAAGTGACATCTACAAAATTGAGGCTTAGAGACATACTGGGCATTCTTTTTGTCTGCCCCCTTCCCTCCCACACAAGCAAGCATGCACACTTGTATACAACACAAAAGCGCATTTAATTGTCGGGCATCGGTCTTTGTCATTCATTCACACATACAGGCATGTAAACACTTGTGCACGCACAAACACATCCAGACACGCGCGCACGCACGCACGCGCGCGCACACACACACACACACACACACACACACACACACACACACACACACACACACACACACACACACACACTGACGGGCGAGAAGATAAGTAATCCATTAATCATCAGATACATTCATTAATCCCCTTCAAAGCGTCCAGCTTTCGGCCACGATAGCTCGGGTAACAACAGCAGCAGCAGCAGCAGCAGCAGCAACGGTAAATAATGGCCGACAGTGCAGCGCAGCACAGCACAACGCAGCTCAGTACAGCACAGTCCTCAGCTCGGCGCAGCACAGCACAACCCAGCTCAGCACAGCGCAGTCCTCAGCTCAGCACAACACAGCGCAACGCAGCACAACGCAGCTCAGCACAGCACAGTCCTCAGCTCAGCACAACACAGCGTAACGCAGCTCAGCTCAGCGCAGTCCTCAGCTAAGGCAGCAGACAATACTGTCCAGCGATGGACTACCTGGATTCATTAGTAACAAACTAGTGTCACATATTGAAAATGACCTAGCTTTACCTGTCCAATTCAATCAGGTGACCATTTAACCAGCCAGTGGCCTGACTGAAATACACAGGTAAAACAAGGTCATTTGGAATATATGGCACTGGAACATAACCAAAGAATCCAGATTGCCCATCACTGATACTGGTTTCATAAGCACTTGCAGTGGCAGTGGAAAGTGAGTGATAAGGATGTGATGCGGAGAGAGAGAGAGATAGAGATAGAGGGATGGGTTGCGATCAGACGTAGTGTATGAAAGCAGGACAGCTGATAGACAAAAAGCACACAGCACAGCATGCAGGCCCCTGCAGCAGTGGCAGTGGTGGCCAGCCAATAGCGTCTGAGATGGGGGAGTGGTATGGTAGTTGAGTAGGGTAGGGTGGGGGTGTTGGAGGCGATAGTCACCCAGTGCCAGTGGCTGAGGCCAAGCACCCAGATCTCCGGGAGGCCAGGCCAGGCCACTCCCACCCCGGCCGGCCTTCACAAATCCCCCTTGGCTCTCTCGGGCCCCTGGGCGCGGGTGGACGGGTGCACCGCACATATCACCAGGATGCAGATCTCCCCCATCCGGCTCAAACGCCTGCCTGCCTGCCCACCCAGCCCACCCAGCCCAAACGCCTGCCTGCCTGCCCACCCAGCCCAAACACCTGCCTGCCCTCTCGCCTGCCTGCCTCCCCTCTCGCCTGCCTGCCCTCTCGCCTGCCTGCCCGGCCGCCTGCATCCCCAGCCGCCTGCCTCCCCACTCGCCTGCCTCCCTCCCCTCTCTTCCCTTCCTCTGTGGCTGAATACGTATTGCTACTTCAGTACACATGTATCAGGCTGCCTGTCTGCCTGCCTGTCTGCCTCCCTACTTGACCTCAATGCTGTGCAAATACATAAATAAAATAAATAAATGAAACTTACAAAATTATTCCTGTATGGACAAAGTCTCTGCATTGATATGTCTTATTTTCCTCAATATGTGAGTATATAAGGGCACACACTAGCATCTACAATACTTCTTTTGCAACGTATACATAATATAAACGTTATAAATGTAATGTGTGCTTACTCATGTGCCAGATTTTTACAAATGTATCGCATATGACTTCTATAGCCACTTTGACTTTT
>NC_085860.1:16319163-16329163 GCF_034702125.1 Engraulis encrasicolus
AAATGTACAACTGTACATTAAATTTACAGCGTCTGTTATGGTGGTTACATCCCACAGGAAAGTGTTAAAATACCACTTCCATATGCTGTTTTGATACATTCACATGCATTATTGATGACTATTTACTCTCAACCAGAAATAGTGCAAAGATGTGCTCTCGCTGCCGTCTCCCTAACCCAACTGCACTAGATTCTCGTTATGAACTTCACGTGTTAGCCATGCTTAAAATCTTCGTTTGGAATGTTGTGTGTTTACACCCGATTTACAACAACTATCAGCCAATAATGATCAAGAACCGGATCGCACAGGGTTAGATTCGTTAAAATACCACTCCCACATGCTGTTTTGACTTTACTTTTTACTGAATGACTTATTGATGAGTATTTGCTCTTCCTTTTTTTTTTTTTACATTTGAATTGACATTGACATATAAAACAACTAGAAAAAACAGCTCTTTTAGCATGCTTTAGTGATATAGCATGGATATCTTAATAATAATAAAATCTTACAATAACGCATGACGACAAAAGCCTGTTGTACTGGCGCCATCAGCTTTATCTTTTACCATTAGGCTATGTATGTCTGTATGAACACTGTCTATGTCCATACTGTCTTATGTCCATGTGTAAGCACTGTCTATGTCTATACTGTCTATGTCCTTACCTAGATTAGTCTATGTCTGCATGGGAAAGCAAGAAATGTAATTTCAAATTCTTTGTATGACCAGTGCATGTAAAGAAATTGACAATAAAACCTACTTGACTTGACTATGTATTAAAATGTTGTAGATCAAGCTCTATCTAACAGCAAAAAAATATTTAAGGGTGTTACACACAATTAATTATATCCCCGAAACGCGGAGCGTCGGGGATGTAATGGTTTTGCGTGCACCGCCGCCGCCGCGTCCGCCGCGTAAGGTCTTTCGTGTTAACGCGATAACTTTTGAACGGATGTTTGGATTTGTCCCAGATTTGGTGTGTGAATGCTCTAGGGCAGGTTCATGAACTGATTCGAATTTGGAGGTCAACAATTTCAAGATGGCCGAATTCAAGATGGCCGAATTTTTGTTTGGCCCATTACTTCTGACCGGGTGGATGGATTTGTCCCAGATTTGGTGTGTGAATGCTCTAGGGTAGGTTCATGAACTGATTAGAGTTTGGAGGTTAACACTTTCAAGATGGCCGAATTCAAGATGGCCGAATTTTTGTTTGGTCCATAACTTCTGATAGAGTTCTCAACGGGTCGGGTCAGCCCGAAAAACCCGACGGGCCCTTTGGGTTCGGGCCGGGTTCGGGTCGAAAATATAAGCATATGGCTCGGGTCGGTTCGGTCCGCGGGCTCAATCTTTTCCGCCCAGTAAAAAAAAAAAAACAGTTCTGCTGTTTACCGTGAATCAGGGCGAATTTCACCTTGATGGGTTAGTAAAGACCTAGAATCTATCTATCTAAATATAGGCCTATGTAGGCCTGCGTAACGAAGGTCTGGCAGGCTGCTGCATGCAACCTTGCGCAGTGCTTAATTTGTAGGCTAAATCACAAGGTACCAGAACGCAAAACAAACATCACATCACAGCGATGATGAGTTGGAAAGAGGTCCCGGAACGCACAGAAAAACTACATTGGCTACAATTACGCAAACTAATAAAAACGGGAAAAAAGTTCTTAGATGCAATTTTAACGATATTGAGTCCCATGTCAGCTCATGGAACCATACTTTTGTTTCTTAATACAAGGGACGGTTGGCAATCCAATGACTATTTTAAACAACAGCCATAGTAGGCCTAGCATATTAAATGCTGTAATTACAACAACCAATACTTTTAGTTTGATCGCTAACTTTATTGCTTAGTAGTCTCAGCAAATGCAGTGCATGGAAATTATGTTTTCCCCATGAGGTGAAACGAAACCGAAGCGGTCTTCTACATAGGCTATACTAGAAAGGACAGTGGCTTTCCAATTAGGTTATCCTTTCCACGTATTCACACAACGTTGGCATATGCGTATTAAACGTTAAATCCACGCTTTGTTGGCGACTTTGTTGCATATAATTTGGCTAATCCGCATGTGCTGTTGCGATATGCCACTTCACTATTTAAATGGCTCGTGCACCGATGGTAAGCGAGCGGCAGCGAAGGTGCCGGTAGACTTGGCTTTTCACACTGACTGTCTGCTCGCGCTGCGGTCTGGTTGAAAATCCCCTCAGCAAATGTTTTATTTGGAGCGTGTAGGCCCTGTTTGAATGAAATATCACCTTGTCTTTGCTGTTTTCGTGCTCAAATTGACTTTTAAGTAACTGTCGGGTCTTGGGGCGCACACACATGCGGAGCGCTCGCCGGCCGAGGAAGATCTCATCCTCTCACCTAGGTTATCTGTCTTTTTTGCTACATGGCTGATCAATGCACCAACCGTAGCCCAGGTGCCACTAGAAATTAGTATGTCCAAAACCTTGTGTGCCGACCAAAATTTTATGAAACTTTTAAACAATGTTTGGCACAGCCAGGCTTTCCATCTCATCCACGCATATGAACAAACAAGGAGGGAGGGGCAACTTCACGTAGCCTACATTTAATCAGATACACGGGGTGGAAATGTAGTAAGCCTACATTTAGAAGTCAAAACAAAAGGTGGATAGATTGTTGTTGCCGTGAAGAGGCGGTTATTGAAATCGCGCTGTGGATGATTCTGCTTAAATAGCAAGAACGTTTCCCCATTTCATATTAAATATCTTTTCCCTAGGTTTTTAAGTGGGTTATGCAATTTACTGCACATAAGTGCCCTTAAAGACCCACCACAACCCGTCATTCTCCATAGGATAACGTGGGGAAACTCGACCCCCGACTTCGGGCCTCGGGCCGGGTTCGGTTATATAATTCTAGTGATGTGTCGGATAACATCGGGCTCGGGCTTTAAAAGCCACGGGCCGGGTAGGGTCGGGTTGACATTTTCAGGCCCGTTGAGAACTCTAACTCTGACCGGGTGGATGGATTTGTCCAAGATTTGGTGTGTGAATGTTTTAGGGTAGGTTCATGAACTGATTCGAGTTTGGAGGTCAACAATTTCAAGATGGCCGAATTCAAGATGGCCGAATTTTTGTTTGGCCCATTACTTCTGACCGGGTGGATGGATTTGTCCCAGATTTGGTGTGTGAATGCTCTAGGGTGGGTTCATGAACTGATTACAGTTTGGAGGTTAACACTTTCAAGATGGCCGAATTCAAGATGACCGAATTTTTGTTTGGTCCATAACTTCTGACCGGGTGGATGGATTTGTCCCAGATTTGGTGTGTGAATGTTCTAGGGTAGGTTCATGAACTGATTCGAGTTTGGAGGTCAACAATTTCAAGATGGCCGAATTCAAGATGGCCGAATTTTTGTTTGGCCCATTCCTTCTGACCGGGTGGATGGATTTGTCCCAGATTTGGTGTGTGAATGCTGCAGGGTAGGTTCATGAACTGATTCGAGTTTGGAGGTCAACACTTTCAAAATGGTGGAATTTTTATTTGGCCCATAACTTCTGACTGGGTGGATTGATTTGCCCGGTAACTCCTTAATTTAATGGTTCACCATTTCAGTGAATCTACCATATCAGGTAGGCCTACAGTGTAATAACCAGTGTAACAATATTTAATACCATGTAATACTAGTGTAATACCAGTGTAAAAATAGGCAATACCAGGTACAGTGTAATAACCAGTGTAACAATATGTAATACCATGTAATACTAGTGTAATACCAGTGTACAAATATGCAATACCATGTAATACCACTTACACACAAATAGCCTACATGATATAAGTACAAAATTGGTACATGGTGTCACACTGGTATGACGTGGTATTAAATATTGTTACACTGGTTATTACACTGTACCTAATGTGGTATATCCACTGTAATAGTGAACCATTAAAACAGTGTTACCATTTGCCCCATTTTTTCCTTCATTTTCACAATAGTCATTTGGTTTTAAGCCTATGCACGTCATTGATCTATGTATAGATATTAAATATATTTATTTTATATTTTGTATTTATCATAAACGTTCATGAAAAGGTGGACGGGAGTGGTAGGAATGATTGGGGACTGGAAGCGTCGCGTTTCGGGGATATACCTTAAGCAGTCGAAGGCGACTGCACAGGCAGTCTAGTTATTATATGAATTATGAATTACTTCTACTACTATTTGTAGTATACCTTGACTTGAGATCTACATTTTGTTAATATAGAAATATTTATAAACCATTGTGCATACCTAGCACTAAGCCCTTAGTGTGTACGCACGCACACATGATGCACGGATGCACGAACACACACACACACACACACACACACACACACACACACACACACACACACACACACACACACACACACACACACACACACACACACACACACACACACACACACACACACACACACACACACACACACACACACACACACACACGAGCCAGTGGCCATGAGTAGGATTTCTGCCTGAGAGGAAATAGTATACCTGGGAGAGGAGAGGGAGGTCGAGAGAGTGAGTGAGTGAGTGAGTGTGTGCGTGCGTGCGTGAGTGAGTGAGTGAGTGCATATGTGTGTGTGTGATAGAGTGAGTGATTGAAGGAGTGAGTGTGTGAGTGTGTGTGTGCATACGTGTGTGTGTGCATACGTGTGTGCGTGCGTGTGAGCGTGTGCTTGTGTGTGTATGTGTGTTTGTGTGTGTGAGTGCACTCCACTTCTCTGTTCTCTCTCGTCTCTGCTTTGATATCGGAGGAGGCTGCACGGGTGTCCAGTCCCAAAGCCCGCTGGGTACCACGCTTCCCTGTGCCAGCTCTACCACATGTGGCACACGGGCCTCACAAATACACCAGGCCACTTCCTCCTCTCCTCTGCTCTCCTCTCTATTCCCCCTTTCTTTTTCCATCCGGTGAGGCTGTTTGTCTGTGTGTGTGTGTGTGTGTGTGTGTGTGTGTGTGTGTGTGTGTGTGTGTGTGTGTGTGTGTGTGTGTGTGTGTGTGTATGCGATTGTGTCATTGTGTGATTGTGTGATTGTGTGATTGTGTGATTGTGTGATTGTGTGTGTGTGTGTGTGTGTGTGTGTGTGTGTGTGTGTGTGCACACGCTTTTGTATTTTTATTTGTGAGCACCTTTGTATGTGTGTGCAAGCATGTGTGTGAGTGTGTGTGTGTACGCGAATGTGTGTGTTTATGCAAGTGTGTGTGTCTATGGGTGTATGTGCACATGCCTTTGAATTCGTATGTGTGAGTACCTTTGTATGTGCGCATGTGTGTGTGTGTGTCTGCCTTTGTGTGTGTTTCTTTGTTTTTATAAGCCTTTGTGTGTGTCGGTGTATGTGTGTGCATGTGTATTTGTGTGCCTGTCTTTGTGTGCGCATGTGTGTGTGTGTACTTGCCAAGTTGAACTTGTGTGAATGTAACAGGATAAGTGCATTCATGAGCTCATTTACCTGTTTCCTTGTCCTTGTTTTCCCCGTTCTCAGTTTGATGTAGCGAGCGATCAGTTCGTTGCGACCTGCACAGGGGGGAGAAAGAAGAGAGGGAGACCTTGAGGAAGGGCGCGCTGAATAGCGGAGGGTATTTGCCATCTTGAGCAGACAAGTTTTCAGCAAAAAAAGCCCAAGAAATATTATTATTACATTTCATGATAAGTGCAAGAGAAGGATAAATTGAAACGGTGAAATGAAAGCTTGTAATGGGTATTTTGCATTTGGGGGACATTTTTTGCTGACGTTTTTATTACATCACAGGTTTTTATTATATCACACGTTCGGTTCATGTCGGGAGGAGCAGACGTCTGCTAAAAAGCTAAAAAGCTAAAAAGCGCCACACATGATCGCACAACCCCACGGGCAAATAAACGCGTGTCAAAACAAACACAAAAAACAGTTGTGCAGGGACTAGAGGCAAACACTTGTGTGAACACAGACACACAGACACACACACACACACACACACACACACACACACACACACACACACACAAACACACACACACACACACACACACACACACACACACACACACACACACACACACACAATCCTGACTCAGCTACACGGTCTCTAACAGGTGTGCTGGGGGGGGCTCCTCTCTCTCTCTCTCTCTCTCTCTCTCTCTCTCTCTCTCTCTCTCTCTCTCTCTCTCTCTCTCTCTCTCTCTATCCCTCCCTCCCTCTCTCTCTCTCTCTCTATCCCTCTGCTGTGAGGCTCCTCTCTCTCTCTCTCTCTCTCTCTCTCTCTCTCTCTCTCTCTCTCTCTCTCTCTCTCTCTCTCTCTCTCTCTCCCTCCATCCCTCCCCTCTAAAGGAGCGTTTTGTTAAGGCCACACGGAGCGCCGTGGCAACATGTGACCTCAGGCGAACAAACAGCATCTGGGGATTTCGTAGAGCGAGGGAGGGTGCAAGGGAGTGTGGACGGGGCTGGGGCAGGGGCCCCCATGCGCTCATGAGGGTGCGAGGGAGCGTGGGCAGGGGCAGGGACGGGGGCCGGGGGAAGGGGCCCCCCGATGCGCTCAGCTCGGCTCGACTCTGCTCGGCCCCCTGCAAGCCCGCACTACACACTGCACTGCAATCTCTTTTTGTAGAGCTTGTGAGGGTGTGAGGTACCATGGGCAGGGGCAGGGGCTGGGGCCGGGGCAGGGGCAGGGGCAGGGGCAGGGGCAGGGGCGGGGGCCAGGACGGGGGCCCCCCCATGCGCTCAGCTCGGCTCGCCTCTGCTCGGCCGCTGCCTGCAAGCCTGCACTACTACACACTGCACTGTAATCTCTTCCCCATGCAGCTAGGCTACCCTGGGCCTCCCTATTTTCAATCACTCACACACTGTGTACACATAACATGACAATACGGGCATTCATGCAGACGCCCGGCTCGCAGATCAAAGGGCCCCCAAACGGCCAGCTGTAAGCATGCTCACTGCTGAATAATGCATTCTTTTCAGCAGCTTGAAAACACGCTCAGCGGGACTTGGCAAGCGTGCAAAACAACCTTAGGAGAGAGAGAGAGAGAGAGAGAGAGAGAGAGAGAGAGAGAGAGAGAGAGAGAGAGAGAGAGAGAGTGTACAGGGACGGAGTACTTTTTTTTCAAAATCGTTTGTCGTTGTTCATTCTCCTTTTTTTCAGTTTTTTTTTCATGTCTTTTTTTCAGGGTTGGGGGGTTCTTGAAAATTACTAAGATGGAGACAAAACAAAAAGAAAGGAAAAAAAATACGCTTGGGGAGTAAATCCCTACCCCCCCTGCAATGATGGTTAAGAGGGCACACTTATGAGCTTTGTAAAAAGCAATCACAATGACTGTTTTTATTTATTTATTTATTTATTTGAGATTAATTTATTTACGCGTAGGAGGAAAATTGCACTTGTCAAGCCCTTTGCAAAACAACGGAGAGGTCCGCTCACTATGCTCGACACAAACCCCTCCCTCTCCATCCCACACTCCCCAAAACATAATACGCCACTGTTCACTGGAGAAAAGAAAAAAAGAAAAGAAGAAGAAGAAGAAGAAGAAGACGGAAAAAAGAAGGGGCAATTTACTCCCAAAACTCCTTCATGTGTGAAGCCATGGGCAGAGGTCAGAAAACTATTATCAGCTCCTTCTTAAGCTTTGTGGAGGTTAACATGGAGGGAGATGCTGGACAATCTGTAGATCTTTCCGGAAGTTAAATGAGGCATGGCAACGGCATACATACACTTTTTTCCCTCCTCCTCCCCCTCCCTCTTCTTTTCTCTGTGGCACGAGGGGCGACTTTGCAAACTATGGCAAGCTGATAGGCCCATTCTACGCCACCAGAATGGGGCACAGCTGAGAAATAAAAGGGCTGCAAAATGTGATGAAGCAGCAGCGGCAGCAAATCTCCCTTCAACTGGTTGCTTTCATATGGCTACTTTAAAGAGCTCAGCCTCCCCTCCCCTCCCCTCCCGAGCCCTGTAATCACAGCTGCTTATTTCAAGTCGGACTGAGTGAGGGGGGGTGAGGGGGGTGAGGAGGGGTGTTATCTACGCAGTCATGTGTTCCACAGACCTCAATCACTGATAACCACAAGAACCCGCGCACACACACACACCACTTTTCTACTCCCTCTGCTCTCGTGCACGCACACACACACACACAGACACACACACACACACACACACACACACACACACACACACACACACACACACACACACACACACACACACACAGGCACGCACACACACAGGCACGCACACACGCACACACACACATAGAGGCACGCAGACAGAGGCAGGCACACACACGCACACACGCACGCACGCACGCACGCACGCACGCAGGCACGCACACAAGCACACACAGGCACGCACACACACACGCACACTAAACATCAAAGTTAGACCTGGCCAACCTCTGAGGAACTATCAAAACAAAACGGGAGGAGTCACTAACACAGGGCTCTCTCTCTCTCTCTCTCTCTCTCTCTCTCTCTCTCTCTCTCTCTCTCTCTCTCTCTCTCTCTCTCTCTCTCTCTCTCTTCTCTCTCTCTCTGTCTCTCTCTCTCTCTGAATGTCTAAATATAATTCTCTCCATCTTTTTCTTTCTCCCTTTCTTGTTTCTGACGTGTCTCCATTCCTGATATTATGATCAGTATGAATTTGATTATTCTCAACATGTCTGCGATTGCGATTGTAGATCTCTCCATTTCCAACTCCACCCTTCACCTGTCTTCAACCCCCCAACACTCATCTCTCAATCTCTCCATCTTCCTCCCTCCCTCCCTCTCTCAATTCAAATCTCCCTCCATCTCTTATCTCAAGCTCTCTCTGAGTATACAGTATCTCTCTCCTCTTATCTCACTCTCTTTTGCAGGTTTTTTTTTTACTCTCAGCAGTTACCCTTGGGCTCAAGCTGAGATCACAAGAAGGGACCTGCATGGGCCACAGTAACAGGCGGTGTCACAAGGGGCCTTGTGAGCCTCTCGCTGTGGCCACATCTGTATGGAGACATCACGCTGGTGACGTCACAGAAATGTACATGTTGGCACACGCCTCACTGGGAGGTTGGGAGTGATGAGGGTCTTTTTTTAGTGGAGGACGCACTCACACTATTGCCTACTGATAAATAGAGATTATAACTGGGTGCACAGTAAATTCTGCAGTGCTCATTTAACACTTAGAGAGTTCATTTGAGTCCAAATGATGTCAAATCAACTCTATAAGTGTTGAATTAACACCACGACATTTACTGTGTGCTGAATCCCACACAAAACATAGATGAGTGAAGAAAGAGAAGGACAGCACTCTTCAGATTTTTCTCTGTTCATTCGCCTACGAATGTTTCCGGCATTACCTTTCCCCAGCGTGTAATGGCAATCGATTGCTTTGCAAAACATTTCATGTTTCATGTGAAACTGCATAACATAAAAATTACATTGAGGGCTGAAAAAGATGGCATCACGGGACGTAAACAATCTCTTCTGCTCATGGTGGTCTCTGAAGTACTAGAGCCAGGGGTGCCGTACTAGTCACCAGGGCCCCAGTTCAGGGTGGGGGGACTGAGTCAGATATAGATAGATGTACGTACTATGGATTGGGGTCAATTGGAGCCGGTTGTACACATACTAAAATCAGCTGCTACGACCCTGACCAGAGAGGCCAAGGGACAAGGGAGGGCATGGCAGTGCTGGGTGGTAGTTTTGGTTTTGGGCGTACCCCATAGGGTAGTACTGGGTGGTAGTTTGGGTTTTGGACGTACCCCATAGGGTAGTACTGGGTGGTAGTTTGGGTTTTGGACGTACCCCATAGGGTAGTACTGGGTGGTAGTTTGGGTTTTGGACGTACCCCATAGGGTAGTACTGGGTGGTAGTTTGGTTTTTTGGCATACCCCATGCATTGCAGGCTGCCTCTGCTGGTATGCCATGGCATGTGTGGGTGGACACTCAGCACTCCTATCGTGGGGAGGGTGAGGAGGGGGGGAACCCGACTCTGCGGGATGGGGGGTCCTCTTCCCGCCAACTGATATCTCAAACGAGGCTGATAGATGGCAC
>NC_085860.1:16339163-16346663 GCF_034702125.1 Engraulis encrasicolus
GACATCCTGGCGTTGTGACAGTGGCCATTTGAATCAGGCTGGTTGGCTTTTTTAAGAGCCACTACTGCCATTCTGTTTGGATCCTGCCCAGTCCTTTTTTAAACCGTTTGCCTATACAGTACTTAGTCATTCAAACTCTTGGTCGCTTTACTAGGCCCGATTACTCTTAAAGGACAAACCCATTTGATTTCTGGGGTGCAAAATGGGTCTTGCAGGTACAGTGTGTCACTGAAGTGACATCTAAGAGGGAAAAAATAAAAGATATGTAGTTTTGGAGGTCATTACAAATGCAAAGTGAAACACCAAAAAAAAAAAAAAAAAAAAAAAAAAATTAATTGACAAATTGCAACTCATTCAAAATTCTGCGGCAAGAATCCTAACAAGAACCAGAATGAGAGAGCACATCTCTCCTGTCTTGGCAGACCTGCACTGGTTACCTGTCTCTTACAGAATCGACTTTAAGATTCTGCTCACAGTATTTAAAGCATTAAATGGACTTGCCCCTAGCTATATCTCAGACATGCTCTCTTTTTATGCCCCTGCTCGAGCTCTCAGGTCCACTGATGCCAAGCTGCTAAGGACCCCCCACCCCCCGCAGAAGAAGATCGGCGACGCCGCGTTTGCCTGCTATGCGCCCAAGAGATGGAACGCCCTCCCCATCGAGATTCGATCAACCACCTCCGTCGACTCCTTTAAGAAGCAGCTGAAGACCCACCTCTTCATCCTTGCCAACTCCTAGCTGCCAAGGCGTCATAGTGTCCCAGCTGCCGCAGCGCCCTTACTACTCGCAACCAGCCCTGGCAGGGGGCTCCCCTAGGTGGCCGCTGGTCTCTGCCTGAGGTTTCTTCCTGACTATAGGGGGTCTTTTTTTTTTCTCAGACTTCACTGAGCTTTTTTTTCCCCCTTACAAACTATGAATCAAGCGAAAGGGAGTTTTTCCTCACCCCTGATGCCACCAGGGGCCGCACCTGAGCGCCCAATCTCTGTGTGACTATCTATGACTTATGATAGGCCCAGCCACTATGGACCTTACACATCTAAGAATCCTGGTCCTATCATACGTTGACCTTATGACTCTACATTCTCTGTCTATCTCTTCTTCCTCTGCCTTCCTGCTTTTTCTGCCTCTCCTCTATACCTCTCCTTTTAAATCTATCTCTAAAAATGTTTTTTTTTTTCCATTTGTTAAGCACTTTGAGTTACATGCCTTGTATGAAACAGTGCTATACAAATACAATTATTATTATTATTATTATTATTAAGTCATTAGCGGTGCAAAGTATTTTGAAAGGGCTGGTTTTCACCTTGAAATGCAGACATGGCCAGTGAAAGAGAGAGAAAGAGAGACAGAGCCAGAGGAAAAAAAGGTAAATGTTAAAAAATATACGCTATGGATCCCGATTAAAAAAAAAACCTTCTTCAATGTTTACCATGTGCTTTGAAGTGGGCCTTCAATTGGTAGTCGTAACCTTGAGATTGTTCAGTAAAACGGGAACAATCATACTTTATACCAAATGGAAAAAAAGAAGTTTGAGCAGAGGAATTTAAATTGTTCCATTTGAGCGCAGAGAACTTTTACTGTATTTTTATCTAAAGGTGTTTTTTGTGCTCGGTGGCAGTGCTGAGGTTCGATAACTGCTTGCTGGGCTCAGCGGAATGGGAAGCATGAAGTGATGCGATATTAGTTTCTATTTTAATCCCACGGCCCTTCAACACTCATCGCCACTCTCCTCTCCTCTCCTCTCCTCTCCTCTCCTCTCCTCTCCTCTCCTCTCCTCTCCGTTCTTCTGCTCTTCCTCTCCTCTCCTCTCCCCCCCCCTCCTCTCCTCTCCCCTCCTCTACTCTCCTCTCCTCTCCTCTCCGCTCTTCTGCTCTCCCTCTACGGCCTCTCCTCTCCTCTCCTCCCCACCCCTCTCCTCTCCTCTCCTCTCCTCTCCTGTGTGTGTGTGTGCGAGAGTGTGACTGACTTGGGGACAAGTGCAGACACGCTCGCCGTGGTCACACCTCATGGCTCCCGGCCACAGACCAGCCCCATGTACACACACACACACACACACACACACACACACACACACACACACACACACACACACACACACACACACACACACACACACACACACACACACACAGACACACGCACGCACGCACACACACACACGCACACACACAGACACACACAGACAGTTACAGACCCTAACACATGCACACACACACAAACACACACACACACACACACACACACACACACACACACACACACACACACACACACACACACACACACACACACACACACACACACACACACACACACACACACACACACACACACACACACACAGTTACAGACCCTCACACACACACACACACACACACACAGTTACAGACCCTCACACACACACACACACACACACACACACACACACACACACACACACACACACACACACACACACACACACACACACACACACACACACACAGTTACAGACCCTCACACACACACACACACACACACACACACACACACACACACACACACACACACACACACACACACACACACACACAGACACACACTGTTACAGACCCTCACACTTCAGATAAACACCCAGAGGTACTTCTCACAACAACATTCACACACTGGCGACAGCTGCAGTACACAGTACAGAAAATAAACTGCAGTGTAGAGGGAGCGAGTACTCTGGAACCAAATACACTCTAGAACAGTGTAGAGAGAGCACTCCGGAACCAAATACACTCTAGAACAGAGTAGAGAGAGTACTTCGGAACTAAATACACTCTAGAACAGAGTAGAGAGAGTACTACGGGACCAAATACACTCTAGAACAGTGTAGAGAGAGTACTCCGGAACCAAATACACTCTAGAACAGTGTAGAGAGAGTACTCCGGAACCAAATACACTCTAGAACAGTGTAGAGGGAGAGAGTACTCCAGAACCAAATACACTCTAGAACAGTGTAGAGAGAGTACTCCGGAACCAAATACACTCTAGAACAGTGTAGAGAGAGTACTCCGGAACCAAATACACTCTAGAACAGTGTAGAGAGAGTACTCCGGAACCAAATACACTCTAGAACAGTGTAGAGAGAGTACTCCGGAACCAAATACACTCTAGAACAGTGTAGAGAGAGTACTCCGGAACCAAATACACTCTAGAACAGTGTAGAGGGAGAGAGTACTCCAGAACCAAATACACTCTAGAACAGTGTAGAGAGAGTACTCCGGAACCAAATACACTCTAGAACAGAGTAGAGAGAGTACCTCGGAACCAAATACACTCTAGAACAGTGTAGAGGGAGAGAGTACTCCAGAACCAAATACACTCTAGAACAGTGTAGAGGGAGAGAGTACCTCGGAACCAAATACACTCTAGAACAGTGATTCCCAACCAGGTGTATGTGTACCACTAGGAATACGCCAGCACATACGCGAGAAAATATCCATACAAACAAATATGTATTATCATATGGGATCGAGGAGGAGGTGTAGAGCATGAGTGAGGGGGTACTCTTGATATGTCAAACAAGGCTTAGGGTGTGTACGCAAGACAAAAAAAAGGTTGGGAGTCACTGCTGTAGAGAAGATCGACACTCCAAGTGTTGAATTAACACTGCATATTTTTGTTTCTCCTGTGCAGCGGTGGTAGAGGAGGCAACAGGTGCGAGGAGGTAAAGAGTGCTTACACACTGCCTCTCCACAGGGACAGCGCTAGTCCCCTCGGCCTCGGCTGCAATTTGACAGCAATTTTACTTCATCGGGAACACGCAGCGCCGTCCCCTTTTGTCAGGCCCCTGAGCTTTGCTAACACGTGGATTTTGTCATTTACGTACGTACTGCATTTCTTTATTATTCCTTCTTCATCCACCTATTTATTATAATTATTTTGCACGCGCACACACACACACGTGCTCTCACACACATACACACACACACACACACTCACGCACACACGCACACACACACACAAACGCGCGCGCGCGCGCACACACACACACACGTGCACACACACACACGAGTCTGTCTCTGTCTCTCGCAACAAAAAATGAATGTGCATGTGCCTGCCGCCGAGAGAGAAAAGGCATTCTTGCCATTATGCGTGGCAGGCAGGGAGGTCCTCTTTCTGGCTGGGTTCGGTGACCTTCTTTCTCTACGCTAAGAGTACCGTCGCGTCCTCCACAAAAAAAAGCTCATTTTCACTGCAGTGCCACCACCCGTCCTCTTCTCTCTCCAACACCACCAACACCCCCCCCCCCCCCACACACACACACACACACACACACACACACACACAACACACACACACACACACTCACAACACACCACACGCACTACACACACACACCCACACAACACACACACACACACACACACACACACACACACACACACACACACACACACACACACACACACACATCACCTGCACGTGTCCCAGCTTCACCTTGCTACCACCCCATACCGGCAGCACCTCACCCCATTCCCTCCCGCCTGCCTACCCCCCCTGCCCTTCCTCCCTCCCTCGGAGCCGTGTGGAGTGCCACAGTGCTCGTCGGAAGGGCACCCCAACCTTTCTTCCCCCGGCAAGGCAAGCACACCTGCAGACAAAGGAGACAACCCCCAGGACTTGCCAGGTTTTTTTTTTAATGTGCCCTCTCTGTCGCTCTCTCTCTCTCTCTCTCTCTCTCTCTCTCTCTCTCTCTCTCTCTCTCTCTCTCTCTCTCTCTCTCTCTCTCTCTCTCTCTCTCTCTCTCCCCTCCAACATTTCCAGTCTTTTTATACATCTTCATTATAGTTGGCACTCTGCTCTCAATCAAGGGGGGCGAGGGGATAAATTCTCAGGTGAGTGGTGTGCTGTGTGTGTGTGTGCTTCTCAGGTGAGTGGTGTGCTGTGTGTGTGGGCTTTTTTCGCTCATCTCTCCTAGAGACAAGGCCAGACAGGTACCTGTGTGTGTGTATGTGTGTGTGTGTGCGTGCGTGTGTGCGTGCGTGCGTGCGTTAGTGTGTGCGTGCGTGCGTGCGTGTGTGTGTGTGCGTGCATGTGTGGATATGGCAAAAAGCGTTTCGCATGACCAGCAAGGTGAAAGACTCCATCACCGTTGGCACGGTGGGTGCGCTTCAAGGCCTAAGGCGTTGTCCCAGTGTTACTGTTTGGTGTGTGAGTGTATGTGTCAGTTCAATGTGTCAGTGAATGAAAAACATGTATAACTGCCAAAAAAAGTGTGGGTCTGTGTGTGTGTGTATCTCCAAAAGTGTTCTTTGTGTTCTTGTGTGTGTGTGTTTGTGTGAGTGTGTGTGTGTGTGTGTGTGTGTGTGTGCGCCTGTGCAAGCACACAAGCATTCTTTTGCGTACGTGTGTGCGTGTGATCTTTTGTGTGTGTGTGTTTGAGTGTGTCTAGTGTCACACTCAGGAGTACGGTGCGTGCGTGTGTGTGTGTGTGCCCGTATGCCCGTCTAAAAATGGCGGGGGAATCTATTTCTTGCTAGTATACCACAAAACTGTGAGGAGCTTGCCGGAGGGTGACCGAGGGATGACTCGAACCCTGGTCACTTAACAGACCCGCCTGCCTGCCCGCCCGCCTGCCTGCCTGCCCGCTTCCCTCCCCTTTGGGCAATGGAGGCGGCCAGGCCAGCACTCGCAGCTTGTGCCCAGACAATGCCGCCCTCCTGGGGCACACACACACTAGGCACTGGGCCTCCCTCCTCCGCTCCAATGAGGCCCGATGTGGAACAGCACCAAGCCTTTTGTGTCCCTCTTATTCGGGAGGAAGGCGTGACTGTGGCTGTGTGTGTGTGTGCGTGTGCGTGTGCGTGTGCGTGTGCGTGTGTGTGTGTGTGTGTGAGTGTGAGTGTGAGTGTGTGTGTGTGTGTGTGTGTGTGTGTGTGTGTGTGTGTGTGTGTGTGAGTGTGTGTGTGTGAGTGTGTATGTGTGTGTGTGTGTGTGTGTGTGTGGACTCTTTTAGCTTCTGTTTCTCCAAAGATTTTTTTGGGTGGTAAATAACTGTTGTTTCTTTAAGTCACATCTTTTTTTCCCCCCCACAGATCTGGTCAAATTTTCACCAGATTTTTCTCTACAATAAAATATAATAGAAGATGTATTCATTTGTATCAAAAACATTTAAACAATGCTTATAACATAAGCCACCTCAGGAAAAGGATTGTGAGCTGAAAGCCAAAGGCATCGGCATGTAAAAGCTGCCAGACAGATGGCGTTCCTTTTAAGATGTAAATGACTGTTTTCAGCCATGCCTCCTCTCCTCTCCTCTCCTCTCCTCTCCTCTCCTCTCCTCTCCTCTCCTCTCTTCTCTTCTCTTCTCTTCTCTTCTCTTCTCTTCTCTTCTCTTCTCTTCTCTTCTCTTCTCCTCTCCTCCTCCACTCTTCTCTCCTCTCTCCTCTCCTCTCCTCTCTTCTCCTCTCCTCTCCTCTCCTCTCCTCTCTCCTCTCCTTCCTGGCTAATTCATTAGCCGGCCGCACAACAAATATGAACCCAATCACCTTCCTGAGTGTTGTGACACAATTAGGGGACAATTAGGGACATAATGTGGCCATCATGTTTATATACAGGGCCCCTCGGTGTAGGGTGAAGAAGGGGAGAGGATGGAGGAGAGGAGGGGTGGGGGGAGGAGAGGAGAGGGGAGTGGGAGACAGTGGAGAAAAAGAAGAGGACACCTCTCAGTGTAGGGTGAATAAGGGATGATGGTGGAGGAGAGGAGGGGTGGGGACAGGAGAGGAGAGGGGAACGGGAGACAGTGGAGAAAAAGAAGAGGACACCTCTCAGTGTAGGGTGAATAAGGGATGATGGTGGAGGAGAGGAGGGGTGGGGACAGGAGAGGAGAGGGGAACGGGAGACAGTGGAGAAAACGAAAAGACGAGGACACCTCATCCCCATCATGTTTTATACAGCGGCACTCTGCGTATGGTGAAGAAGGGGTGAGGGGAGGGAAGGGGGAGGGCAAGATGATAGGTGAAGAAGGGGTGAGGGGAGGATAAGAGGAGAGGGGGGAGGGATAGGACGAGAGAGGGAGAGGAGTGGAGAAGACAATGGAGGAGAGGAGGAGACAGTGGAGAAGTGGAGATTTATCCATCCCCCACACACCCACACAGTAGGAGACAGGGAGGCGCTCAGGTGCACTTATCTTACGTATCTCTCCAGCCCTCTCTCTCTCTCTCTCTCTCTCTCTCTGTCTCTGTCTCTGTCTCTCTCTCTCTCTCTCTCTGTCTCTCTCTCTCTCTCTCTCTCTCTCTCTCTCTCTCTCTCTCTCTCTCTCTCTCCTCTCTCTCTCTCTCTCTCTCTCTCACACACACACACACACACACACACACACACACACACACACACACACACACACACACACACACACACACACACACACACACAGCAGTAATGACCTGATAGGTCGGGGGGCAGCACACTCCTGTGATATTAGTAAGGAACTGACTAATCACACAAGGGTGGGGGTGGGGGTGGGGGGGGGT